>NW_011889242.1:2211267-2231101 GCF_000151845.1 Pteropus vampyrus
TACAGACCGAAGGTCCTACCGACATAAAATGCAACGATAGTATGCTCTTTAGGGCTGCACACATAGGTGGTAAAAATTAAAAAGAAAAGTGAGGGTGTGATGATCACAAGAGTCAGGATTGTGGTATTGCTTGGGTTCATAGATCTGGAGCTCTGACAACTTTCTGCCTTTTTAAGCTGAGTGGTGAGCTCATGGGTACTCCTTTTTCTTTAAACTACATGTACATAGTATATACTTTCCATATATGTATTTCATAATTTAAATACCAGTAGAACATTATGCTAAATGAAAGAAGCCAGTTGCCCAGGACCATATATTGTATGATCCCACATATACAGAATGTCCAGAAGAGGAAATCCTATAGAGACAGAAACTAGATTAGTGGTCGCCTAAGGTTGAGAAGATGGAGAAGAATAGAAAGACTGCTGGTGGGCACAGGGTTTCTTTTTGGGGTGATGAAAATCTTCTACAATTGACCATGGTGATGGTTGCACAAGTCTGTGAATATACTAAAAACCACTGAATTGTCTACTTTACATGGATGAATCGTATGGTATTGTGAATTATAGTTCAATAAAGCTGTTTTTTTAAAACGCAGGTAGAGATGAGGGATGCCCAAAAGGTTCTCAATGGGCGACGTGGTGGCAAAACTGATTGACGTGGAGAGGGAGGCCACGTTCCTCCAGGGCAATGGGTCTCAAACTTCAGCCTGAATCACCTGGAGGGCTTATTGAATCATGGATTGCCAGGGGTGGAGAGGGGCATGCCCAGGGTTTCTGATTCTGCAGGACCTGGGTGGGGCCGAGAATCCACATTTCTCACAGTTCCCAGGCGGTACCGATGCTGCCTGGGGGCTGCATTTTGAGGATTGCTCTCTCTAGCGCCCAATGTGGGCATCCAGTAAGTAGACACTGGATGAACGGACAGACTAATAGGTAGCAGGAGGGCAGATGAGCAGTGAATGACAGCTGCATGGATGGATGGGGCTGGGTCAGAGTAGTTGGGGGAAGATGGGGTTGGGGAAGCTGTCGTGTGGAGAGGACTTGAAGCCAAGACCGAGTTTTAATTCTGATCATGGGTTCACCACCTACTAGCTGTGCAGTGTTTAGCAGGTGGCTTCACCTCCCTGAAGCTCATTTTCCTCAGGTGTGAAATGTGGGTTAACAATGCCTATGAATGTTCCATGAGCCAACACCCATAAAAAGGCCAAGCCCAGAGCCCAGTGTGCAGTGGATGCTGCTTCCCGGCTGGATCTGACCATTACCGTCATATATCACTGGGCTATACTGTGTGGTGGAGACGAGAGGCTTGTAATTCAGGTCCATCTTGTTTCCATAGTGGCCAATGCTGACCTCAAATCGGATCAGGTCGTTAAATTTGGGCATCATGGTACAGGAAAGGAAGACGACACACAGCCCATACTTTTGGCGGCTCTGATGCTTCTAAAACAATAACCCCCCAGACCCTCAAAATGGAAGCCAAGGAAGAACAAGGCTATAAAACAGGCAGGGGGTGAGGATGGAGTGCCGTTTCTTTCAAAAGTCATCTTTGCTTCTCTTTAGGGGGAGCTAGACTGGGGCCTCATTCCTCCACCCCCAACCCTGCCTTGGTTCCCACTCACCCTCTGGTCAAGGTGGCAGTTCCTCCTAGGACCTCCATCGCCTACTCCCTGCCAGCCCTGTTTCCTTTCCTTCCTGAAATTGGGCAGGAGGCCCTTCTCCCTGGTCAGGTTAGCCTCTAGGTCGGGACACCCATGGTGGGCCACCCCACTCCTCTTCTTTTTGCCCAAATGCCCTCCTAGGCTGAGAGCGAGTGTGGGCAGGGGAACATGATGGAGTCTGCACACACTCACGTGTTCTCTCTTGGCCCTTCTTGAGCGCCCTCCTTTTACCACCACGCTTCCTATCCGCTCAGGGTCCTCTATCCCTCCTGTTAGCCCGTCTCTCATTTCTGTTGCCAAGTTCTGCCCTGCTCTTGCATTTCCCCAGTCTGTTCACTAGCTCAGGTCTCCTGTCTTAAACCCAACACTCCTTCTCCCCTGTGAGCCCTATTCAGCTACCACCTGGTCCTGTCTCCACAGAAAATGGGTGTCGGCTTAGGGTTGTCGGCCTCACTTCTGTGTCCTGTTAGTTGGTGGTTCCTGTTATTCTGCTTCCAATGGGACTCTGGCACCAGCTCCCTCCTCTCTAGCTGTCCTCCCTGTGACTGTGCCCTATTTCTACTAAGTGTATGGCCGGCCTTACTCCCCTCCTATCTATTCTTAACACTTTCCTGCCTCAACAGCTCTCCTCTGCTTTCAGGAAGCAATCCAAACTCCTTAGGATGTTCCTTAGAACATTTCTCCTTAACTAGATGACACATTGCTTAAACCGAAGCTTTATCTTGTCTTTACTGGGTCCCCTGGCCACCTGGAATTTGGCACAGCGTGAAGCCAGTCGCGGCTCAGTACAGGCTCAGGTGGATTGACCACCATCCTCAGGCCAATAACTGCCAAGGCCAAAAGCGGGACACACAGTCAACTGGGGCAGGCAGAGGGCCCCTTTCTTTCTGGGTTACCTCTATACTTGTCACTTCCTGGGAGAGGGTCTTTATGATGTTGTCTTGGTGGTACGTCATGTGGGTGACTAACTCCAGGAAAACTCGGCCTCGATACTCCAAACCGTCCTTAACAGAGCTGGGAATAGTCTAAAGTACAGGGAGGAAAAATGGCGAGAAAAAGGATGAGAGAAACACAACAGGCCAACCTCCCAACTCCTCTGTAACCAAGAGAGTTGTCCAGTAACTTCCTACTCAGGGAGGATAAATCCACTCCTGCCCTTCAGCATTCTGCCCCATAAATGCTTCCTACTGGGAGGTAACGACTAAATGAACTCTCTCCACCTGGCCAATCAGGGCATGCCCTGCCTTCTTAGCCACAGTGACTGGCCCGAGGAGAGCACACGTGACCCAAGGAGGCCAATTAGAATGCTCCCCTGGCCTTCTAACTGGTCCTGTCTCCGCAGAAAATGGGCGTCGGCTTAGGGTTGTCAGCCTGGGAGGCTTGGCTGCTGGGTGAAGGAATGAGGCCCCAGAACAGCAGAGATGACAGCTGGAGAGAAAAAGAGTTTCTGGATGGCACTGAGGTCCCCGTGCCTGCCTCTTCTTCGATCAGAGTCTTTCCCAGCCCCCTTTCCTCTGTAAGCCGATTGGACTTGGCTTTCTGGCATTTGTCACCAGGCTTAAATAACCCTGTGCTTTTCTACATTTACCTGTGCTGTTTCTTTTGTCTTGTAGTTCATTTCCACCTGCTGAAAATCTTACCCGAAGTCCCAACTCAATGCCCTCCATCTATTCTTTTCTTGTGCCACAGCATATGTCCCACACCTCCATGGCCATTTATGTATAGGTTTCATGTCCTTCACCAGCGTGTGTTGTGGACAGAAACCAGGCTGGACCCTCCCCGGGCATCTCTGGGGCTCTGGTCCCTCACACATGGTCGTTTTTACCTCCTTTGTTCCCCAGAGCTGACGTAAGATGCTTACGGCACTTTCTTCTTCCATCCGGAAAGGGGCCTTTTTACCCCCATGGAGGGTCAGGAAGCTGGGACCAAAGCAGGGCAGGAAGCCAGAGTACATTCCTGCAGGGAGAGAGGGTGAGAGGACGGCCAGGCGAGAGAGGTGCTGGACTAGGCCAGGCGAGAGAGGTGCTGGACTGGGGCCGAGAGCTTGCTTGCCTTCCATTTCTGCTCCGGTGGATGAGATCTGGTTGAGAGATAGGCTGGCAGTTCCTACCTCATCCTGGCAGTTGCTCTTGGTGCTGGAGAGAAACGTACTGCAGGCTGAGCCCCTGGCCCAGCTCCAAATTTCCCCTCCCCGGCATGCTTTTCGGTTTCCACCCAGTTGCTCACCAGTCCAAGACTCTGAGCTTGATGTAGCTGGAGAGGCAAGGCAGCTGCAGAGAGGGGAGGGGAGCAGTGAGTGTGTGCCTCATACTCATAAGGTCCAGTCCTATTGAATATCGCGAGCACTGGGAGTCCTGGGTTGCGCTCCAAGGCTCAGCCCAGTCACCAGTGTGCCATTTACCATCATGGCTCTGGGCCCTTGGCCTTGAGGCCCCCCCTTGCATGGGACCTTTGTAAGGCCTTGGGAGAGGCTAGGACTGTGTCCCCATGATTATTTTGTATTCTTGTTCTTCAAATGTCTCCCTAATTGCATAAGCTCAGAAGTCATGAGACCTGGGTCTGCCCTGACTGTGGACTTGATGACTGCAGCCCTCGCACAGCCCTGCAGTCTGAATGCATGCTCACCAAACCACCCAGTGGGGAAGGCTTGAGCCCAGAATATCTTTACTGTGTCTAGCAGTTAACTTTCAACCAGAGGGACATCTAGCTCCTCAAAGAGTAAGTTAACAGTGGCTGCCTGTCTGGGGAGGGGCTCGATCTGCCTGGATCACCTGTGTGACCCCTCCCAACAACCCCACTGGCCAGGTACTATTCTGAGCTCTGTTTTCAGACAGGAAAACTGAGGCACAGAGCAGCTGAGTCCCTGACGTTCTCACATTCCATGCTGGGCTGAAGCAGCCTCAGAGCTCCTACCTAGTCTAACAAAACTCAGTGAGGGCTAGGGCTGAGATCATTCCCCATTTGCTAGTGGATCATCTCTACTCTGCTACAGGGTTCCGCAAATTATGAGAACCGAAAAAAATCCATGTTTGAAACAAAGCTGCTAGAGTCGAGGCCTGAATGAGACCCCCATCTTCTCAGCCGGGGCCTCTTCTCCCCTCATACACTTCCTGGGGCCTGGCCGAGAGTCCTCCCAGTCCTCCATGCTCCTGGTCCACTCTCCCCTAGCTGTGCAGGGTAGAGGGCCCAGGGGAGGCAGGAGAAGGGCTTTCCAGTTGAGCAGCTGGGTAGTGAGAAATGAGGAAACTTGCCCAGGTTAGGGAGTGATGTTGGAGTGCAGAGATGTACACCATCAGGCATCCAAAAGGGACCTTTTCATCGATCCTGTTGAGAATTCTCCACTTTCCCAGTTCCTTGTCTTGACTCCCCTCTGTCCTAGAGTGCCTGGACTGTAACTGACACACCCCATTTTCAGCAGCGCTCCCCTGCAGCCTGCCTTTCTGGGGCCCTGACCAGCTGGCCTCCTTGTAGTCATCCTGCTACATCAGATTGGGATTCACATCTGCCTGCTGCAGTCCCATAAGGGACAATCAGGCTTGCATCCAAGTGGCCCCAGCCCTGGACACTGAGTTCTGCTGGAAGTGGATGAAGGTTCGGGGAGTATGTGGACACTTCTGAACATTGGAAGGCCTCTTTCAGGAACAAAGGAGGGCCTGGTTCTGTGCCACCAGTTTTGAGGCAGCTGAACACAAGGCTCTGAGCATCCACAGAACATCTGAAGGTCTCAGCTGTGGCCCTTTCATAGCCCGGAACTGGTGGGAGGGAGCTTGGCGAGGGTAGGGGTGGACTCAGTCCCCTCTAAACGCTCTTCCCATTTTAAGATTCTATAGAATCACCACAGAAGGTGAGGACTATGAGGAATGGTTAGGAACTGAGGACTTCACAGTCGCCAGGAGGCAGACTGTGAAGCTCCAAAGCTCCAAGGAGGGTGCACAGGAAAGGGAAGGGAGCTCATGAGCTCATTGCACATCACACAAACATAAGGGATAAGGAGACCAAACACTCTCCAGAGTGTTCGGGTGTAGCCAGATGCCATCCAAAGCTCTGTGCACTGGCACTCATGGAGATGCTCAAATTCTCTCAGGATTGTCTTTTTTTTTTTTCACACAGCTCTTAGAAGCCTGGCTCCCAGGGGGTTGATGACAACTGGCATCCACACCGCTGACAGGGGACTGCAAAGCTAGAAAAATTAGATTGCAAAACCACACAAAGAAGGGCATCTTGGGGCATTTAGTGTAGGAATGAACAGCTGGGACCACATGCAACCCAGGATTACAAGTGCCTCTAGGTCATCAACAAAGAACTGTCATTCTATTCAGAGCACTTGGTCTAGGGGATAAGAAAATTCATCATACAATTTAGACTGAGTCTTTAAAGTAATTGTGCATTGTGTTTTTTAACGTGGGTGAAAGGGCACATTTGCATTTTCTGGAAAATTCAGTCGCGTGACCCACTCATTTCTTAATGCTAGATAAAGTAAGGTTTTCCAATAGTCCTGGGCTCCCTTGTGCTCCCTATCAGCCAGAGCCCTCCCCGCTCACATACTCCTTGACCCTTCCCTCCATTCACACCCATACACACACCAACACCCAAACGTCCCTTCCTTGTGGGGCTGGGGAGGAGGGTAGGATAGAGTGGCAATACCTGTATCCGGAAGGTCAGGATCTGGTTCCAGATTGGGTTCTCGGTTTGGGTCTGCACTTGTGTCTTGAGCTGGGAACATCCCACAGGGGTGTCAGTGCCAGCCTGCCCCCTCCTCCGTCCACTGGCCTCACTTTCCATCCCTTCTGGCCCAGCGCACAGATGGAGCACAAGGTTGATCTCTGGTCTAAAGACACTTGGACAACGTCTCGTCAGCTACAACTTCAGTCCTTTGTGCACACGCCCGGGTCCAGATTCCTAATATTTGTCTTTAAATAAGCTTTCAATAGACTGAATCTTTAAGTAGATATAGGGCTCTAACTTTATCACATGAGTGCTTACACATAGATTTTGTTAGATAAACTCTAAGATCCCACCAGAAAAATGAGCAGAAACAATGCTGTGGCAGTGGTACACATGGCACCCACTTCTCGAAGGTTCACTTGACTTCATTTATAAATCTACTTTTATTCTAAGTGATTGTGCTGGTGAAATCAGAGGTTCATTGGACTGCTTAAACTTTTTCATACACACTCAGAAAAACACAAGAATATTAAAATTTTTGAAAAATGTGTGCCATCTACCACCCAAGATCATCTCACCTAGACCTGTGGTACAAACCACACTCGGTATGGTGGCTTTAAGATATGTCTCCTGATCTTTTTGTCTCCTCCCTTCAGAATTGGAAACTATCCCTCCTCCCCTGTGTATGGGCTGGATTTAATGACTTCTCATAGGTAGAATATGGTGGGAATGATGGTGCATAAATTCTGAGACAAGCCTATTTAACTTTAATGTTTTTTTTGCACATAACATTCATCAGCACACTTTGGAAAATGTTAGTCTATTCCTAGAGATTCATGGAATATCAGCAACTCTTTTGCCCGGAACTTTCAATTTATAGATGAAGAAACTGAGGCCCAGAGGAGACGGTGGCAGTTTCAGTGATGGTCATTTACAGGCATGTTGTTTCATTCACTCATTCACTCATCAGGCACTGTATCTTTGGTTTTCAGGCAGTATCTTATCCACGGGAGGCACCAGGCAGAGCTCTGGTAGACAGGGTGGCTAAGCCATGGCCTCCACATTCACAGAGTTCCTTGTCCAGTGGGATCACATCATCCATTAATAGAAGGGCTGGAATATGATTCCTGGGATTCTGCCCACTACTTGTTTCCTTAGGTGGTCATTTCTCTAAGCCTCACACCCTTTCTACACTTACCTTTTCCCCAATTAGTTCCACCTCCAATGCAGGACTCACTACATGGTGTTTCTCTGCAAACAAGAAGTTAAAAGATTTCTGAGATAGCAGCATTTTTTTTTTTTTTTTGAAGAGGAGGAGGAGGAAATAGAAAGGTGAAAACAACTGAAAACCCTCCCCCATAATGTAATCTGATGGCCCTGGGCAGAACTCTCTCATTTCCACTTTTTTTTTTTTTTTTTTGAAGAGGAGGAGGAGGAAATGGAAAGGTGAAAACAACTGAAAACCCTCCCCCATAATGTAATCTGATGGCCCTGGGCAGAACTCTCTCATTTCCACTTTGTCTGGATGTACTGTTCTGTGCCACAGCCCATAACGGCAGCAGGGGTGGGGGTTGGCACAGGGAACCAACACAGGCTGGGGCATATGGCCCTTTCAAAGGGCATCCACGGGCCTCCATAAAACAACTCTTGGGAGATTTCAGTTTTGTACTCTCCTTCCACCTGCATCTTAGGTTAGTGTCCATAGGAAACGGGGAAGCCCCCCGAGGAGCAGGATGCCACTGTGTGGGGAACCTCAGGGCTGCCCCCTGCCCCCCGCCCCCGACTCTCACTGAGGTGCAGGTCCTCGGCACAGTAGACGAAGAACTGTAAGTAGGCCATGTCGATGGGGACCAGCATTGACTTGAAGATCTGAATATTGGTGCCATCGTAGTCCAGCTTTTGATCTACCTGCAGAGACCAGAGAGCTAACTGGGTCAGAGTCATGAAGGGGAGGCGTGGCCAAGGCCACGGCAGGGGCGGGCAACCCTAAAGTGACACAATGGACAAATGAAAACTTGTGAAGACCAATGGCCACTTGGAGGTCTCCAGGGTACCCCACGGGAGCAGCCAGGCTAGGAAATGTTACTGGGATAAGGGTGGGGCGACCTTACCAGGGCCTGGTCTCCCACACCAAGGGCACAGATGGTGACTTTCAGGTAGCCTCTCACACCCTTGCTGGGTTCATCTGGCTGGCAGAGGCCTAACCATTTCCTCATGAGTGTGTGACCTGGAGAGGCAGAGGGCCCGTGGGAGACCAGCTCCAGTCTCCATCCTTCTCCCCTGAAGCCAGTGTTTGTGTGGGAGAGAGGTGTGGAAATGTGTCTCATGTTCCGGTCCTGTCAGTAGTAGGACAATGGCAGCCACTCCTACCAGTAAGCTGAGAGAGGGTACTCACCAGGCTGTCAGCTATTGCCGTGAGGAGGTAAGAGGCCCTATCCCCCATCCTGGGAGCCTGCAGCTGTTACTATCCTAGGCTGAGACAGGCGAGCATTTTCTCCAACCCTAAGTCCCGTCCCGACCTGCTATGAATGTCATGGCCAGGTCACAGAGGAAACCTCTACTCAAACTTTAATTCCTCAGCATTGGCCTCAAAAATAGAAATTCAACCCAAGGCTACAATAGAAGTTTAGCATTTGACCCAAAGGGATGCCTTGAGTTTTGCAGAAAAAGATGCTGTTCTTATAAAACAAGATAAAATATCATAAATTACAGTAAACTATTATCAAAAACAGAAAATAATTCACACCTTTGAGTACTCTCTCCCTATGTGTTGAAACATATGGGGATTTTGTGATGTTCTGACACCTGGTCTTGTTTTTCTTAGAAGACACACGTTTGCAACAACTGTTACCTACCTGGAGAATGGTAGATAAAACCAATATCTGTCTGAAAAGACAAGAGTGGAATAAAGGTTAGTTAGGGCCACCAGCCCAAGTCTTACAGCTAGTAAATGAGGAGGCCTGGATTAAAAGGATCCTTAACCACGAGGTAGCACTGCCTGGCCAACACAGCCTGGATCTCTGGGTGGTAGGTCGAGGGAGGAGTTGACAGAGAGAAGCTGGATTTTCCCTTGTCCCGGGGCAAGGTTTCTGACTGAGGCCGGTGGGATGTGGTGCAGGATTGAAGTGGTGTGGGACAAGGTGCCACAGAACACTCAGGCTACCCTTGTAACTCACATCCAAAGGGGCCACAGAGCAGTCCCCAAATCCTGCATATTAGGCCTGCTTTAAAACTCGGGTACCCCCTTGAGTTAGGTAGGCAAAGTTTTCTTAGATATAACAATGAAAGTACCACCAATAAAAAGAAAAATCTGATGAATTGGACTTCATTGAAATGTAAAACATCCACACTTTGAAAAACACTATTAAGAAAATGAAAGAACAAGTCATATATGGGAGAAAATGTTTCCAAATCATGTGTCTGATAAAGGACTTGTATCCAGAATATAAGAAATTTGCAAAACTCAACAGTAAGAAAACAATGCAATGAAAACAAGTGAAAAATTTGAACACACACTTTGAACAGACAAAGAAGATATAGAAATGACAAGCACATGAAAAGATGCTCGATATCATTAGTTATTAGGGAAATGTAAATTAAAATCACAGTGAGATACCACTACACATAATTAGAATGGCTGAAATAAAAAAAAAAAAAAGATGGATTATATCAAGTGTTGATGAGAATGTGGAGCAACTGGAACTCTAAGGCACCACTAGTGGGAATATAAAATGGTAAAACCTGTTTAGAATTTTGGGAGGAAAAACGATTAGGAATTTTCTTTAAAAGTTAAACATATACCTACCATATGAGTTAGCAATCCACTTCCCCATATCTACTCAAGAGAAATTAAAATATGTGCCCACACTAAGATTTATACACCAATGTTACGGCAGCTTTATTATAATAGCCCCCACATATCACCAATCTAAATGTCCATCAACAGGTGACTGGATAATCACAGACGGTGGCATGTCCACACAATAGAATACTACTCAGCCAGCAATAAAAAGGAATGAACTATTGATACATCCAACATGGATGAATTTCAAAATAATTATGCTGAGGGAAAGCAGCCAAACTAAAAAGTCCATTTATATAAAATTCTAGAAAATGCAAAGCAACCTATAGTTACAGAAAGCAGACCAGTGGTCGCCTGGGGATGGGAGGGGGCAGAATGGGGGTGAGAGGGAAGGATTACCAAGGTTCACAAGGAAACTTTGTAGAATGATGTGTAGCTTCTCTTGATTGTGATGGTGGTTTAACGGGTGTGCACATATTTTTAAGTGTATCAAATTATATATTTTAAATATGTGCAATTCACTTAATGTCAATTGTACCTCAATAAAGCTGGAAGAAAACAAAACTGAGTCACCCCTAACATAGTAGTAAATCTAGGCAGTTATCATCAGTAGCTGTTAACAACATAGAGAAAGACCGGCCTTCATTCTGTGCTTCCTGCTGAAGTCATCTTGCCAAATAATTGAGCCAAGACTGGTGGAGCCTCTGGATGGAAATACCTGGGCAGAGGGACCAGTGATGTCATTCCCTGGAGATGCAATCAGCAAAATCAAGAATGGGAGAAAACTCTGTAGGACAAATTATCCAGTTTCTTGAACAGATAAATTATAAGGGAAAAAAAGGGGGGCAGAACCAACAAGATAAGAGAGATCTGAGAATACATTTTAACCAACTGTAAGTCATGAGTGCATGTAGCTGGTTTGGATCCTGATTTGAACAAAGTATAAAAGGAATTCATAAGACAATTAGGGAAATTTGAACAATGACTAGATAGTTAATGTTATCCTGGAATCATAAAGGTTTTTAAATGTGATAATTGTATTTGATTACACTTAATAAAATCTTTATATTTTAGAAATGCATACTGACATTTTTAAAAATAAAACATCATGTCCGAGATTTGATTCAAAAGTGGGGAGGGGAAGTGGGCTGGGTATAGACAAAATCTGATTGGCAATGTATTGGTGAAGCCAAGTGATGAGGATCTTGGAATCCATACTACTTTCTCTACTTTTGTGTATGTTTGAAATTTTCCCAAAAAGTATGTTTTTTAAAGCTCAGATTTTCTCTGCCCTCTGTAATTTACTCATTGGTTCATATCATTAACCATTGTCTGAAAACTGTGCAATGGCCTTTGTCGGAAGCACATGGTTTTGACCCCCTGGCATCTACCTTCCGTGGATCCTTAGTTTCTAAGTCTGCACTGCTGCTGAGGGTGAAGTGGGGGAGGGGCTGATCCTGACTCTTCATGTGCTTGTTACAAGTAGTGATAAAGAAACCTGGCAACCCTTCCTTTGCCTGATCTTCCTGGATTCGGGGAGTCTTCACATGGCTCCTCATGCCTGTAAACTTTCCTCATCTCTCAGCCTGTGTCTTCTCCCAAAGTGAACTTTTCCCTCCGTCCTCACAGACAGTGATCTTTCTCTGGATTTCTCCATCAGGTCAGCCTGTTTGAATGCTCCGCTACTATTTCCTGGAAACAGGGGTTTGACCTGTGTCCATCGTATTACAAGTGTGGCGACTTCAACAAGGCACCCAGCATTTTCATAAGTGTTACACAATGACTGTGTGGTTGAGGAAAGTATTACCCATTTTACAGATGAAGAAGTAGAAGCTCAGAATAACTTGTCTATGTCACCCGGTTGGTAGGTGGACCCAACTCTGGATCTTTCTGCATGCACATCCAAGTCCTTTCCCCTGGTCTGTGCATGAGGCCCAGGACGGGTCCCTAACCGGTTCCCCAAACCGGCTCCCTTCCACAGTGCTCACTTGGAATCTCCCGATCTCTGCATTGAATCTCATCACTGAGGAATTCATCACCTGCAGGGCGTTCCAGAAAGAGCTTGGTGACTTCTTTATTCAGTTTTTCGAAGGCCTGGTTCCCCCCGCCCCCAAGGGAGGAACCGGAAGAGCCCTTCAGATTCTAACGGGGTTGACGTCACACTTCCTAATGGCTGACACTTCCACATGGGAACCCTGTGAGGTTTAGGTTTTCAGTTCCATTTTCCTGATGAGGAAATTGATCACAAAGGCCAATAACTCGATCATCACAAAGGTCAACACAAAGGCAAGTGCACCCGGCTCTCTCCCTGCCACTGTACTGGCTGTTTCCTACGGGCCTGGGTCCCCACAAACATGGAAACTGTTTGAGGGATGGCCTCCTCGCTCTCTTCAGCCCTGTGCTGGGACATAGGGGGCATGTGATAAACACGTTTGCCACTGTTATGGGGCTCCCTCTGGCTGGGGAATGGAATGTGCCGTGTTGAAGGGACATTTGAGGGTCCCTTGGGTGGCATGAGAGTCAGTCCCAGCACATGGGAAGGGGATTCTTTGTTTACCTTGGTGCCCAGCTCAGAGCCTAGCAATTGGCATTCCATGTTTGTTGAATGAATAAATGAAAGAATGAATGAATGAGGGTCTGGGCTGCCCGGGAGGGAGTAAGGTGGTAGAGGTGCTGCCTTGGGGTCAGAAAGACCATCTGAAGTGAGTGGCTCCAAGGATGGGGCTGGGGGCTAAAGTGCTTCTCAGAGTCGAGGTGGGACGAGGGAAGACCCGTCTCATCTGCCTCGTACCTGGATTAAGATGATCTCATCAAAGAACTTTGCAGGAACCTCATGGAAATTCTGGAAGAAGATCTGAAGGAGAGGATAGGGTGGAAAAGTTTCGTCCACCACTTTACCAGAGACTTGCTAAGCCTGAAGGCTCAGAGTAGTTGCCTTTCTTTGTCATTTACCCATTTCAATAGCTTTTGGTGCATCCCACCCTCATGCTCTTCCTCCTGCAGCAGAGGCCTGCCAGGCCTTGGAGGGTTTTCTGAGCAGACAAAGGCCAGGGGTAGCGGTCCCCCCTGCCCCCAGTTAGCTGCCATGGGATGGAAACTGGAGCCTCCGTCTCCTTCTAGATCGCCCTGCTGGACCACTCCACCCGACTTCCTGCTGCAGCCAGAATTTCCTCTCCCCAATGCAAGCCTGGCCCCATCACTCTCTTGCTTCAGTCCCTCCAAGTCTCCCAAGAGCCACCCATGATGGGATGTGCATCGTGCAGGCTCACCTCCAGCCACTCCCCTCCAGCCACAGCCATGTCTTTCAACAATGCCCACACTATTCTGTCTGTGTTCCCAGAGCCAGGCACAGCCCTCCATATGTGCTCAGTAAATGTTTGCTCAACCAATGAAAACACCCTTGTTCAGGACCAAGTTGGCCACTGCCCACAGGAAATGAATGTGCAGCTCGATTGGTCCTCTTGGCCAAAGTGTCTCATTCGTCCCAGAAAGGTGCAGGCAGCCCACCTCGTTGAAGAAAGGGTTGTTCCCCATCTTGATCCGCGTCTGGTATTGCTGGCCTCCGATGACCACCTTCACCACTGGCTTCAGGTTGTTGCCCATGAGCTGGCGGGCTTCAAACACCTTCACTCGGACCTACCGGGGAGAAAACGGGGCCCTGACGTTGGGGCCCTGGACTCCCCGTCTCCCTCAGGGACTCCTCTTTAAAATAGCCAAACGTGTCAAGAATCATCTGCTACAGGTGGAAGGGGAGCCACAGGGAGAGGCCTGCAGGAGCTGGATCCACTAGCCTGGGCACGAGCCCGGAGTTGGCCTTGGCTCTTTCTGTTTCCTTCTGGAACCTGTCCTCTCCACTGCTCTGCCCTTTTACCTTGTGTGGACTCAGTTTCTCTTGTCAACTGGTACAGGCTTGTTACAAAATAAAAAAAAATACAGTGTACTGTCTCTCAGATTGTTGGTTTGTAGTTTTGTCTGTGATCTTTTTAAAGAATCGAAAATTCTAAAGTTCCATGCAATTGAATCTGTGATCTGTGGTCTGGTCACGATTTGTGATTTCTTCTGCTGCTTTTTATGTACGATAAAGGGACTGTGACATCTGAGCCTGGAATTAGAAGACAGGAGGCAGAAGAGCTACTTGGAGACATTTAAGTCCCAGGCTGGCTGAGGCTGGGAGAGAAGGAACAGGCAATAGCAGTGGCGAGCAGGGCACAGTCGTGAGAGCTTGTTGTCTGACTGTGGGTAGTAAACAGCATACAGTGCTCCAGCCTACACCGTGAGTCCAGCCACTCTCCATGAGGCCTCTTGCGTCTCCATCAAGTCCAGGTCCCTTCCAGGACTGACACTTATGTGGCTACCTGACCATCAGAGGCAAGACTGAGCCAAACCAGGCTAACAGCCCTCATGCCAGCATTTTGTCTTAACCACTAGCACATACGGAGGGAAGTGACATGGACTAGCTGACCTTCGTGGTAAACTGGCCTGGTGAAAAGGGATGGGGCCAACAGGGAGAGGGAAGGTGTTCCAAAGGCAGCATGTGCAAAGGCCTTGGGGCTAGAGAGAGAACGGGGACTTTGAATTGCTCGAGATGCTAGTGCAGGGTGGGAAGGAGCAGGGACAAGAGAGAGTGTTGGCTTGGAGGGGCAGGCTTGGGGTATCAAGGTCTTGGGAAGCTATTGTAAGGAGTTTGGGTTTTGTCCTGAGGACATCGGGGTATCCTCGTTTTTAAGGACATTTTAAAGCAGGTGAACAGCATGATGAGAATGACATCTTTGAAAGACCACTTTGAAGAATGGACAGGGGAGAGCTGGAGGCCAGGAGTTCAGGAAGACAGAGTGCTTCAGAGAAGCGATGATAGTGGCTTGGGCCAAGGATTGGAAGTGGTGATGCGGAAGTGGGTGCAGTCGGGTGATAATAGGAGTTGTCTTGGCCAGTGATGATGCAGGAGTACAGTGAGAAAGAGTGGTGGTCGAGGATGACTCTCAGCCTCCCAAGCAACTGGCAGGCTAGGGCAGGCCAAACCATGGCAGAAGTGTTAGGTCACAGGCTAGAGACTGGAGGACAGTGGGGGTTCTAGGACTCATGGTGGAACCATGGAGCTTCCCAAAGATCTTCTCGAATTCTTGTCAGTGTGTCCCATACAACTAATGTCACTTTGTTTGTGGCCAGCCTTGTGTGTCGACAATCCCCTGGACTCCTGAAGGGCAGGGGCCAGGCCAGTGCCTGCTGGGGCACAGCCACTAGGACTTCCTGTTGCCCCCCTGCCACATGCAGAAGTCCCCCAGAGTGGCCCTGGAGAGGCTGGGCTGTGGTGAGGGCCTGAGGACCTGTAGCCAGTCAGATGCTCTGACGGAAAGAACCTGGGAACACAGCAAGGGTGGCAAGCAGATCACGTGGGCTTCCCATCTCAAAAGTCCTCACCTGGAAGTGCTGAGGCTTTGAGGATAGCTCCTTCTGCACAGCATTGCTGGTGACCATCAGCTTCTGCCTGGCCCCCTCTCGTGCAGTTACGCCTAGGTAGTCTTCATCCCCTGGGTGAGCGGTCACAGGTGGGGCTCAGTATGTTTTGAGGCATTTTCCCCATTTAATCATTCTATCCCCACCGACCAGCTCCTGAATGAAAATATGGCCATGTCCTGAGGGGGGCGCATGTCCTCCCGAGTCTCCCATGGGCCCCCTCCTGCCCTCAGCAGCCCCAGGTCCCACTTTCCACACATGAGGGCTCTTGGAAATGTCCATTTTACCTCATCCGCAGCCAACTGGAGGCTGGGTTTTATGTCTAGAGATGACGAATGGACATATTGGGGTGACAGATGGCCTCAGATAAGTGTCTGGAGATCTGGCCTCTAGACCTTAACCGGGTCACAACCCTTCTGCAGGCCTCAAGGGGTGGGTCCCAAAGGTCCCAAAGAGGCCATCCAGCTATGTGGGGGGAAAGGTAGGGCTAAGCTCCATGGAAGGACATACCTGTCTTCTCAATATCCCGGTTGCTCACACGAGACACCTGTAACGTGACAGTGCACTGCAAGGCAAAGGCAGGGGAACTGTAAGCTAGACAGTGCAATCCTTGGCTAAGTCATAGCACCGGAACCCAGCCCAGCCTGGCGGGTTCACACCCAATCCTCCTGGGTAGAGGGATGCTGGCCATTGTGCAAGGCCACACCATGGGGGCCTGTGGACTCTGGGGTGCGGGAAGTTGTTATAAACTGGTGGTGAGAGAGCACTGGGTTATAGTGGAGAGAATTTGAAAATTAGAGGAGCCACATGGCAGTGGTGGTGACAGAAGAGGATGCAGGAGGGTGGGGAGGAGAGGGCGAGGTGACTTGGGACCAATCTAGAGCCACTGATGCTAACAGCTCTTCTCCTAGCCCAGCACCTCATGACCTCATGTGTGGACTCCTGCAAACGCCTTGTAACTGACCTCCTGCCTCCCGTGTGCTCACTACCCATCCATCCTCCAGACTATTGCCAGGACCACCCCCCAAATACTCCCAAAGTGCCATCAACAATCAGAGTAAAGTCGCAACTCAGCAGCATAAACCCCAAGGTTCTTCACCTCTGGCCCTTGGTCACCACCCAGTCTCAGCTCGCCTACTCCCTTCGCTCACTCCTCTGTCCCCATATACCAGCAGTGTGGGCAGCCCACCCACAGTCTTTGAGCATACTGTGCCACCTTCACGCATGCACCTTATACACCTGCAAGGACGGTCTTCCTTTCCTGTCCTTTGGACAAACTCATGCCCTCATTAAGACGTGTCTGAGAAACTTAACAGACAAACAGACAATGGCCACTCCATTGGCCAGATCATGTATAAAATCAGAACCTGAGCCATGAACTGCAGCACTCAGCCCAGGAAACTGGACTTCTAGAAAGTCAGACCACTAGCTCTAGCAACAACCCAGGAAGCCATACAATAATAACCAGCCCCAAACAGCCAGGACTGGATTAATAACTGACAGCTTCCCTAATTTCTATCCCCACTTCTAGCTGAGGACCAATCAGAGAAAGCCAAATGTGTACCCTGCCTAGCCAATCATGCAGAATGCTCGGCTTCTAGTTAGCTCCCTCCAGATCCCTGATGCCAAGAGCTGCCAATCAAGGCACACCTGGGCCTTCCCTTTTTCCACTATGAACCTTTCCCTCTTCTGCACCTGCCTTTGAGTTTCTGCCAAAACCAAATGACAATGGCTGCCTCCTTCACTACAGAAAGCTCTGAATGAATAGCCTTTGCTTATTCTCATCTGGTTGGTCTTTCAGATGTCTTAATCACCTCCTCCATAAAACCTTTCATCTCCCAAGCGGAATTATTCATTCATTCTCTCTCGATCTCAGTGACCTAGCTCTCCTCACCCTGGGACACGTGCTGGAGCACTTGTCACTGTGAGTGGTGCCTGCTCCAATATACAGCGGGTTTCATTCCATATCGTACCCCAGGCCTAGCGCAGTCACCGACACCCAGGATGATAAACTAAATAATCTATATGGGTGGGTAGGCAGCCGGTTGTGGAAGTCAAAGAGATGATGGCAGTGTGACAGGACCCCCCAGGGCAGGAAGCGCTCTCTGGGTGAGGGCACTAGGCTTCGGCTGGAGCAGAGTGGTCCAGCTTTTCTGGTTGTCCCCACCCCTTCAGCCCCTCTCCCTGGGACCTGACTCACGTCTGTGGGCATCATGGAATGGTTGAGTAAGTTCAGATCCTTCACGAAAAGGACTTTTGTCGGCTTTTTCACCAAGGGCTTGAGAGGTACTGTGGCCAGGCCAAGGAACCTGAAGAGATGAAGAGCAAGTGTGAGAGCCTGAGCCAGGGGAAGGGGTGTCCTTCTTTCTCAGGCAGGACTTTATCTAGAGGTGGTATTTGTCTCCCGGAGGCTGTGCTGTCCATGAGAGGCTGTAGGAAGAACGCAGTGATGGGGAGCATCCACTAGAGGGCGCCAGGCTCTTGGGACTCTGGGAATTAGCTTTGGGGCGCCCTGGCCTGTGGGCACCCCAGTTACTGGTTCTGCTCTGCCCAGCCCCTTGCCAGAAGCTCTGCTTCCACAGCTTTCTGAATGGGAACTGTGCCAAGTAACAGCTGATTGGACCAGGAGGGCGGACACCTGACCAAATCTGGGCCAATCAGGTTCCGAGTTTAGTTAATCTGCACTCCTATCCTGGATGCCCTTCCCAAATCCTACCCCTCCCCCACACTTTTTTTGCGGCAGCAACGGTTGGCTAGAGTGGCTCTGGTGCTTGCATGGCAGGTATGGATTAGAGTCACGCTCCTCCTGCCTATCTGTCTCACCTTTCTTTCTTAATTGAGCCCAAGTCCTGAAGGATGATTTGCAGGAAAGAGTCCTTCCGAAGGGGGCGGTTCCAGAGATGCCAGATTAAGGTCTGTGGGAGGCACAGAGAGGTCAGCATCCCTCCTCTACCCTCCTCTTCCCAACCTTCTAGAGAACAAGGAAAGATGCAGACAACGAGCTGGCACTGTTTCCCTCTGCCTGAGGAACCTCCCTCAGGTCTAGTTCCCTCAGAGGATGGTGTTTCCTACCTTCTGCCAGGTGCTGGCATCCTACCTGGGCCCCCACAGCTTGAACATTAGTATCACGGGCATGTGAAGCGGTTTAGGAACCAAGGGGGAAGGGGGCACATGTATGGATGGATGGAAGGTGAAAGGGTATCCTATAGATGGAGACTTGTGTCTGCTTCAGGTTTCTGGGACATCAGAATGACCGGATTGGACAAGATGGGCCACACCCAGAGTCGAGGAGGAGGACCAGGGCAGCAACCAACAGATATGGCTGCTGCAGCCCTCGGGCCTTCTCAGCCTCGTGGGCTCAGAGGCTACTCCCAAGCCAGGATGTCCCAGCTTTGGAAAAAACTTGTGAGGCTCCCTGTCCTCTCCTAGACTTCTGAGCATGGCCTGACCCACCCTCACTATTGGGGTGTCATTGCCTATTCTGGGCTTGTCCCGGTGCATCTTACCTCGTTCCATGTGGGGTTATTTCCTTCCACCTCATGAGTTTTCTTCTTGATATCTGCAAAGACACCAAGGGGCTGGCATTGGTGGTGGAAAATATTTCAAAGTCTATGTTCAAATGCGATAAAGAGAGGTGGGACAGTCTAAGAATAAACTGCAAGTCTACAGCAGCAGCCATGATATGGCATCGATTTTTATTTCCTCTGGAAGTTTCAAAATTTCTCATTTTTTGTAAGAGTAACATCAACCCACTTGTTAGTTCCCAACCATCTTGCAGCCAGGTGGGGCCATGTGACTCATGCTGGCGAAATGGGCATGGGAGTGACATTCGCCACTGCAAGGCCTGGCTTTTAAAATCTCCTATGAGATTCTCCATTCCCCTTCTCCCCACTCCCTATGTCCACCCTCATGATCTGCTGGTAGGATGGTACCAGGGAGACTTTGCAGCCACAAGCAGGAAGAGGCGGGTCTCTAAACCACTCAGGAGCGCTGCCTGACCAGCACCATCCACACAGGGCTTGGTGTGAGCAAGAGGTAAAGTTTTACTGTGTTCTGGCACTGGGTTTTAAGGGTTTATTATTCTCAGAGCAAGGCCTAGTGTATTCAAAGACATCCCAAAACATCTGTAATGGCTCAATAGCTCTTCCTTCACGAGAAACCTCTCCTCCAGAAATATCCTTAACAAATAACAGTCTGTAGCCCTGCAAAGAACCTCTATATTGCTAAGCTAGAGATGAGAGAGAGAGCGAGAG
>NW_011889242.1:2231151-2294994 GCF_000151845.1 Pteropus vampyrus
GAGAGAGAGAGAGAGAGAGAGAGAGAGAGAGAGAGAGAGAGAGAGAGCGCCTGTTAGGTATCAGGAAGGGGTGCAGGGTAGTGGATGGTATATGGGGAAAGAGGGGCTGAGAAGGACAGGTGAGAAAGAAATAAAAAATATCAAACACTTGATTATGAGAATTTATAGGTAAATCTGTGGGTCAACCCAGGATTCTGGGTTTTAGACATCTTGGTAAGAGATATTTCTAGGAGAAGAAAGATGATACCCATGAGGTGGTGAGGATGATAGCTGGGAATCATGGGGAGGAGATGCAAGGCTGTTCCCTGGCTTACAGTGACACCAGTAAGGACCTCCTGGAGACTCACCACACCTCTTTAAACCTACAAACTGGGGACATAAACATACGTCACCCTGTGGGCCTGTAGTCCCAACGTTCAATCTCTGAGTGTTGTCATGTTCAGAAAGCACAGTTTCACAGACTAGGAAAATAATGAAAGGAATTTCATCCTTGATTTGCTTCTCTTATAGAAACTTATCCTGATTTTCTCACTCCCCACATGTCCAAGAAAAACTCATTTGCCTATAGCCACCTGCCCAGACTCTCTGCCAACAGACGGTTCATTTTTCTTTCCCCTCTTTCCCTTTGGCTCCGGGCTCATTTTGTAGATATACTCAATCTCTTTCATTCTCTCTCACAAACCCTCTCACTCTCTCCCTCCCTGCCTTTCTTAGACTTTTTTCCTTATCTATAAAAAAATGGAGACAATAAAACTTGTCTCATTTGCCTCCTGGAATTGTTGCAAGAAGCAAAAATCATTATATTTATGAAAAATATTTTGTGTTGATTGTAAAAGTAATTAATATGCTTGGGCAATTACTAACAGTTGTACAAAGAGCTGGACCTATATTATCTTTTTGATTCCTCACACCAATCCTATGAAGCGGGCATTTTTTTTTCTTTGAACCTGAGTCCTTGGTGCAACCTGCTTCATAGAAGAAGCTTGAGATTAATAATTTGAGAAGAGTATTCATCTTCTCTTTTTTCCCATAGCCATGCCCTGGGAAAAAAGCGAGGGGGAGATGTCATAATAAGAAAAAGAAGAGCACTAGAGATGATCAGTTTTGAAGAACTCCAAGTGTCACCTCAGCTTTCTGTCACACAAGGGCATCTTCCACAGAGCAGGGCACCAGTAGCCCTATTTTTTCACTGAACTCATGCCGTTTCTTGAGGCACCTCTCCCCATTCAGGAGCCTGGTGCTCACCTCTGAAGTAGACGGACACACAGGATTTGGGTGCGGGGCTGAGGGGCGGGTTAATCCTGGCTGACTCCACCACAAGCCGCAGCATGGCGTCGACCTTCTCTCAGTCCCCCTCTGTAGGAAGTTTCCTTCTTGGAGCGCCTGGGTCCAATGCTTCTCCCAGGGCTCCTGGGGCCAGTGGAGCCCTGGATCTGTTGCTTAGCAATAGTGGTGATGTCACAAAGGCAGGCGGTTCCAGGTTCTGGGGAGGAATCAA
This sequence comes from Pteropus vampyrus, assembly GCF_000151845.1. Taxonomy (NCBI): domain Eukaryota; kingdom Metazoa; phylum Chordata; class Mammalia; order Chiroptera; family Pteropodidae; genus Pteropus; species Pteropus vampyrus. Next base: position 2,232,650 of record NW_011889242.1, read on the forward strand.
GGGGACTGAGAGGAGAGCAGGAGGGTAAAGTCACAGAGTATAAAGCAGGGGCTTAAGGTGACTAGGCCTGAAGAAACAAAATAGGATGGCTGCTTCTCATTTCTTCTTTCTTTTCTCTTTTCCTCATGCTGTCCTTCAGATTTCAAGAGCAGATACGAGATAATGTTTTCTCTATATACAAGCAAGTTATCTGGAGTGAGTGTTGCCCAAGTCACACCATTCAGATGAGGACATAAGACAAGTGAGACAAGACCTGAGGAAAGGAACAGGAATGGGAAAGACGACCTCAGTGTTGTTTCAGGGACAGTCCTGCCTGATGTGTAAGCAAACGTTTAGGCCTCGCTTTTCAGAAGGAAACCTAAGTTCAGATGTGAGTCTCTCTTTTTAGCAGAGGAAGTTAGCAAATTAATGAGCTCTTATGCCGGCCGAGTTTGTAAAGTTTAAGAAAAATCTCAATGTCATTGCAATTTTGCTGTGGCATCTTGACTACCCTCACAGCCTTCCAGCATGAGGATGGAGCTGAGTTACTGGCTCTTGTCATCAGGAAGGCTTTTTCTGCTTTAGGGTTGAACCTTGTATAGGTTACATCTTATCCAATGATTAGCGTGAAAATTAATGCATGAATTAAAATGTGTATTAGTTGGTGAAAACGTTCAAGTGTTTGTGGGTCTGTACATGTCTTTATTCTGCTCTTGCACTTGACTGACAGCCTGGCTGGATGTGTGCATCAATTAGGATGGGCTCCATGATGCTGAGGCAACAAATGAACCCCAAATCTCAGCAGCTCAAAATAATAAAGCTTTTTTTTTTAAATAGCAGCTTTACTGAGATGTAATTCACATACAATAAATTCAGCCTTTTAACTGTGCAGTTCAGGTTTTTAATACAGTCACAAGATTGTGTAATTATCACCACTATCTAATTCCAGAACATTCCATCACACCGAAAAGAAACTTCCTATCCATTAGCAGTCACTCCTCACTTCCCATAGTCCTTGGAAAGCATGAACCCAATTTTGTCTTTATAGATTTGCCAGTTCTGGACATTTCATATAGATGGAGTCAGACAATAGATAGCCTTTTGTGACTCTCTCCTTCTCCCCCTCCACCTCCTCCCCACCTTTTTCTTTTTCTTTTTTTTTTTTGAATTTTTTTATGAGAGTATATTTGAGCCAAATTGACAACATAAGCCGGGGAGCAAGATCTCAAATGCTCCCGTGATTGCCATTTTTTGCTGAGCATAATGTTTTCAAGTTTCATCCACATTGTAACATGTATCAGCGTTTTATTCCTTTACATTAACACAAAGCCGTCCATGGTTGGTACCAAAATTCTTACTGGGGCATTTGGGGCCCTCGCAGGCTCTGGCCTATGTCTCTCTTTCTCCACTCTCTGAGTACTGCTTCCTAGCTACACTGTCCTCGCCTTTTTAAAAAATGTTATCAAGCTTCCTTCTGCCTTAGAGCCTTTGTCTTTGCTGTTCCTTCTCCTGGACAGCTTCTCTCCCAGCTTCTGACCATGTGTCCTCATTCTCTCTTGGTTCAATGTCACTTTCACAGAGACACCTTCCCCACCACCAAAGCCCCCAAGCCAAGGCTGAGTCACTGTTCTCGGCACCTTGCACTTGTCCTTATTGTGGGTGGCATGGTGGGGAGCAGAGTTGTGAGGGGTTGCACTTCTAGGTTCTGGAGCCACACTGCCTGGGTTCCAGTTCTGCCTTTGATAATGACTGTGTGACCTTGGGCAAGATCCTCAACCTCTCTGGAAATGGCTATGCTAGAACCTAGCATATAAAGTCATTGAGAAGGTTAAATGAGGGAAGTCATTTATGCCACTTAGAATTTCTTTGGCATTCTCTAAATACTAGCCCTTACTATCACAATTATAAATTAAACAATTTTTAAAATACAGATTAGAAAGAAGTATGCTTTGTCAGTGCTGTATTCTCAGCACCCAGCACAGTGCTTATCATAGAGGAGGAATTTAAGAAATATTTGTGGATGAATAAAGGCCAAGTGTATTCCTACGGGACATCAGAGGAAGGAGGGGCGTCACAGAGAAGAGGTGGCCAACTCCAACCCATTGGTAGTCCTGGATGGAGAAAATGATTCTGAAGCTGCATCTGGGTTCAGAGGAAGAGCGGACTGTATTTAATCAATCACATCTGCTGTGGCAGAGGAAAAGAAACACTACAAGATAAGCACGTAGATTTGACAGTCCTGTTACAGAGAAGGTACACTGTCATGTTGGAAACAGTCTAGCATTGGAAAGTGACAATTTGTCTCCTTTTTCTCCACTGCCTGCCCCCAGCCTCTACTTTTCCTCTAGATACTCAAGACCCCCTATGGCATTGGGCTATTCACCCTATTTCCATCAGCATTACAAGTCAGTGGTCTCATTCCTGCCCTGATAGGGCAACCAAAATGAGCCAATCCCTTAATCACCCTAAAACAACTAGACTTGACCTCTGTTGGTGTTTTCCATCCCAGGGACATCTATACTTAAATCTAGCCTGGGAGTGGTGCAGTGTAGGGGTGGGTGATGAATCAAATGCCCCATTGGCCACGGGAGGAGTGAAGCTGAAGGGGAGGGGTGGGCGGGACATGCAGACCCCATGCCTGCAGCACCAGAAGGTGAGTCCAGTGCTCCCACAGCCACCGATTTTCCAAGAGAATCTAGAAATCTGGATTTTTACGTGTAATCTCCCAAGCAATTGAATACAAATTTTAAAAAGTAATGTGAAGGCCAAAGAAAATGATGTTGGGCTGTATTTGCCCTGCGTGCTATTTCTGCATGGGCCCTCACCGACCTCTTTGTCCCTCTGCGATTGTCTGGTGGCCTGGGCCTTCAGAATCCAGCCTCAGGTGACTTGCCCTCATGATTCAACCCTAATTCTCTCCTCGGAAATCTTTCTTCCAGAACACTCTGGTCCCTCATGGCAACTGCATATTTGAAAGCTGTTTGCCAGGTACTCTGCATGACCCCATTTCAACAGTACTTGGATAAGCTCTGGATGTTTCTTTTATTTATTTTTAATAGATTTTCTTTTTCTAGAGCAGTATCGGCTTCAGTCAAGTTCTATTTTGAAATTTATTTTTAGAGTGGTTGTTTCTCCAAGAGCCCATTCAGGTGGGCCTGGTCTTGCAGTGGCGGAGGGCTAAGGAACCACTTCCCTTTGCAGCGCGGCACTCCATGCCGGGTTTTCCCGCTCCCCGCCCCGCCCCGCCCTTCCCAAGCTGCGATCCACTTCCGCGTTTTGCTGGGCGTCGGAGGGCGGGGCGTGGGGGCGGTAACGCGCACGCGCGCTGGGAGCCGGCCCAGGCCGAGCGCGCGGCCCGCGGATTGCGGGTGAGGGATGGTCGGCCTGGCGGGGTGGCGGTCTTTGGTGGTCGCGGCCTGGGGCGGAGCGGGAGGGGGTCTCGTCGAGGGCCTCGGGGCTCCTGGGCATGTGGGGACCGAGGGCCGGAACCCACGCTGGGTCTGCCGGGCGTTTGCGGCCAGGGGCCGCGGGCGCCGAGCCGTCCCGGGCCCGGCGCGGGGGGCGGGGAGGACGACTCCTTGTCACGAACTCTCGGTGACCTTGGCTAAGTCACTTCACCCCCCCTGAGCCGGCGCCTTCGTCTGTGAAGTGAGAACGATAAGCCCCGCCTACTGGATGGGGCCGTTTGGAGGGTCAGTGACGAGACCCCCCGGGGTGGCCGCAGCCCCAGACGGTTTGCGGCCACCGACCGCCGCGACTGTGGGAGACGCCCTCTCGGGGTGGCATTTTGTTACCGGCTTCGCGGAATAACCCTCATTTGTGTGTTTTAAAACTCCGGAGTGTTATGAAGTCGTTGCAAAACTTTTGTTTAACAAAAACAAGAGACTTCAGGGGCTTCCTGAGGCCCACGTTGTCCCACTGACACTGCGGTGCCCATGAAGCTTTAGGGAATGGTGAGGAGCAAAGCGACCCGTAGCTTGGGAAGAATGAATATTTGATTCCTCTTGTTTGCCCAGACTCTTCTGGCTCACATAGGAAATCGAAGGCGCTGGCCAGGGAAAATTATTTTCTGTCCATAGGAGGCCTTTGGGATCTGTGGCGTCGCTCAGGTTTCCAGGGAACGAATTTTGTAGAGACTGAGTATGGAGGAACCTGTGGTGCCATAGCCTCTTTGGGGAGTGATGTGGGATATCAGGATCCCTCCTGGTAGGCCAGGCTCTCTGTTGTCATGAACACCCAACTATGAATGCTAGAAGGTCTCAAAAGCAAGAAGCCATATGAGATGCTCCAGGTTGGACGACATTTAGAATATCTGAATTGACTGAAACTTTCCACTGCAGGTGACTAGCATACGGACACCCGTTCTCTGACCTGCTACCCCTCTACTGACATGGCCCACCGGGGTGCAGAGAGGGACTTCCAGACCTCAGCACGACGCATGGGCACCTCGCTGCTCTTCCAGCTTTCAGTGCACGAGCGGGAGCTGGACCTGGTTTTTCTGGATCACAGCTATGCCAAGCCATGGAGTGCCCACCCAGATGCCAGTAGTGCTCGGCCCACCCGCACGCTCTTTGTTACTCCCCGGAGGCAGCACGAAAGTACCATGTGAGTGTGGGCTCCTCTCCTACGGGCTGCCATTGCTCTAACCGGGCAGTGATCAGATGGTGGGGATTCGAGAGGATTTTACTGTGAGGGGCATGGATGTTTAATTCAGGCACCTCGGGTAAAGCAGCGGGAGGATCCCAAGCCTATGTGTGGACATCAACACTCAAGACATCTAACGATTTAGGAAAGCAAGATGTTCAAAGGAAAGCAAACCACCTATTCCATTTAGATAATAGGACTTGTATGGAAAGAGGAAATTGAAGACGATTATTTAACTGGTGAAGAAAAAGACGGAAGAGATGACTTTTAAAAACTGCCACACAGTATTAGACTCATTCCTTTAGTCCAGTGTTCTGGCTTGCTCCAACACTGGCAACAATAACCTTTTTATGGGAATGCGATTTCTTTTCTGGCTTCACCTGCAAAGTTTAGGAGCATATTCCCAAGACCTTGCTTTCTGCCTTAGCTTGTTACAGAACTGTCACCCATGGGTGATCTTACCTTCTTAGGTCTGATTGTATTTTCAGCCGGCCTACATTATAGGGTAAGGAACTTTTTCATAAATTTAGTATGTAATAGGTGATATGATTACATTTGGCCTAAATAAACTTGTTTAGTAATTCTTTTGAGCTTTAAGGTGTTCTAATTATATTTCAAGATTTGTTGATATATTCTATTTTGATGATCAAATCACACTCTTGATAATTTTATAAACTTTTGGGGAAGGGTTTTTTGTTTGTTTGTTTGTTTTAATCTGACCTAATGTTTAATCTTTCCTTTAGCACAGGTTTTAGGTTTGTTGGGGAATAGAAATCTTGTATTTTGCTTCTTTAGGTTCCCTACTGAGCTAGAGGTACCATGATGTGTATGTTTTAAACACATGCAGAGTAGTGGTTTTTATTTCACTTTCCAATGAGGGCAGTATTTTGTTGGCTTTTGGATTGTACAGGGGACAGGATCTGTGACTTCAGAGAATAATCAGCGTAGGCCTGGTGCCTCTGGCCCAGGGCATAACTGATGAGCTCCTTTAAATAGAATTGGAAATCTTGTTCTCTTAGTTATGTAATAGTTTCTTGTTAACATTGAAACTCCTGTGTTCTTACCTCATGCCGTTTTTTTAAAATGAGATTCTATGGACTTGGTTATTTCAGTACTTAGAAAATGTTTTCCTCTTAAAAGTCACCTCCATTTATAGGCCTTGAAAGTGAGAGCTGGGCGTGTCCTAGAGACTTTTTATACTGTTGTGTCTGGAATCTGGTTGCAACTGGGATGTTAAGTGGGAGCCAGGGGAGAAGTTGGTGGGACTACTTCATGTAGGAATTTGATTCTAAGAGTGGTAAGAAGTCATTGAAGGATTTTAAGCTAGATATTGCATTTATGTCTTTTAAAGATCACTTTGAACTTTTGTTGAATAGATCAAAGTATAGAAGTGGGACAGAGAATACCTTCTAGGAGGCCATTGCAGTGGTGGGAGCCAGAGGTCACGGTGGCTTAGGTGGGAGGGGAAATAATACAGATGAAGAAAAATGAGTGGCCTTGAGGTATATTTCGTAGGCAGAGTCAACAGGACCTGCTGTAGCGAATTGGAAAAAGGGGCCAAGATTAAGGGACAAGGTGGAAGGAACTAGGATAACTTGTGGATTTCTGGCTTGAGCAACTGGGTGGTGCCATGAGTTGGGGTGGACTCAGGAGGGTAGTTGGAGTGGTGAAATCAAGAGTTCTCTTTTAGGCACACAAGTCTGCATCCCTTGCCATGTCTGGTCCAGAGAAGGTAATCAGCTCTGCCACCCGCCACTCAATCTAGCTGCTCATGATTTCACTTCATATAATAATGATGTGATTATTCCAACCATTGGGAATGGATACAGTAGGGTCGTTGAGGTCAGAAAGTTAAAGGTGATGTTTGGCAGATAGCAAATTGGCCATTGTGACTGGCATAGTATTCTGGGTGACAAAGTTGGTGCAGTGAAGGACCTGTGTAGCACTGGGATTTTGTTAACATTTTAGAACCTGAAAGATCCTTCAGCTGTCTATTTCTAGTTGTTTATGTTCTCAGCTCTTTTCACAGTGAATTAAATAGCTAAGGTGTCTACGTTCTAAGTGCTCTTAGACAATCCTGGGCTTTTACAGCATATAATTTACTACCAGTTAACTTGCTAGTGTAAGGGAAAGTTTGTCTTAAAACTAGATCAGGACTGTCCAGCAGAACTCTGCAGTGATAGAAATGTTCTGTAACCGTGCTATCCACTGGGGTAGCCGCTGGCCACATATGTCTGTTGAGTGCTTAAAATGTGGCTGGTGTGACCAAGGAACTGAATTTTTAATTCTATTTAATTTTTATTTGTTTAAATAGTTGCATGTGTCTTACAGCTATTATATTGGAAAGCACATCTAGGCAATCAACTATTTACTCTTGGAATATATTTGTCTTTCTTAAAAAAATAGCTGTTTGTCATTTTGTGCATAGACTCGTTTTAAAATGACTTTTTGCCGCCCCCCTCCCCTTAGCATGTATGAGTGTGTCAAAGGGTAGAGATCTCAACAAGTGGGGGAAAGATGAGTTTGGATCATAATTTTCTTACGAATATGTTCTTATACCTATTTTAAAGCTGATTATGTTAAAGAGACATTTTTGGCAACCAGATGATCATTAAACACCTGTGTTGTTTAAAGTACGTGTGGCCTGGTCCTATTTTCTGACCTGTTTACAGTGAATCAGACGTCCCAATAGACGTGGAGACAGTCACATCAACCCCTGTGCCACTCTACGACAATCAGAAGGCACGCAGCGTGATGAACGAGTGTGAAAGGCATGTCATCTTCGCCAGGACTGATGCAGATGCCCCTCCCCCACCAGAGGATTGGGAGGAGCATGTCAACAGGTAGGCCTTTCCTCAGGAGGACTGGTCACTACAGATTAATGCTTGCTATACTGTAAATGTTTCGTGTCATCTGCATCGAAACATGTTTACTAGGTGCTTACTTCATTATTTCATTTGCATCCACACAGTCAGAATGTTCTCTTAACTCTGCATCATAACTCCCAGCTCACTGTGCAGTGAGCTGCCCAAGAGCAGGGCTTGCATCTCAGCCATCTGCGTTCCCAAAACCTGAGACACTGCTTGGGACACAGTAGGCACATGATAAACATTTATTGAATAAATAAGTGAATTAAATTTCATAAGTATAATGAACTGTGTAGTTTATATGTACAAGATGTGATATGGGAGTTACCCAGATTATATTAAAACAAACAAACAAAAAACCCCCCTCAAAACCACAATGTATAATTGTGAGATACTAGTTTATATGGTCTACAACTAGAATAATGAAAATGTTTATTTGGAATCACCTGAAATGTTTAATATGAATGGCTTTTAAAAATAGATTTGCAGTCCGTGGTTTCCCATTTCCATGAGTCTGCTGGCTAGTTTCATTCCCTGGCCTCCCACTGACCCGGGGACTCCATACTCCTCTTCACGTCCTATCAGTGTTTATTTGGCAAACATTTGTTTATCTTTTGCTTGCTGCACAACAACTTTATGAAGGTCAAACTGACATAGCATACAGTTCACCTGCTTAATGTGTACATTTTAATATATTCATCACCACAGTCAATTTAATGAACATTTTCATCAACCTAAAAAGAAATTTTATATCTGTTAACAGTCACTTCCCATTTCCTCTCAACCCTTCCAACCCCTGGTACTTTCTGTGTCTCTAAATTCACCTGTTCTGCAATTTTCATATGAATGGAATCATACAATATGTGTCTTTGTGTCTGACTTCTCACACTTAGCGGAATGTTTGCCGGGTTCATGCATGTTGTAGCATGTGTCAGTATTTCATTCCTTTTTATTGCAAATGGTATTTGATGGACCACGCAGTGGACTACATGCTATTTATCCATTTATCTGTTGATGGATATTTGGGTTGCTTATACTTTCTGGAGATTATGAATATGCTGCTAGGAACATTTATGTACTTATGTGGACATAAGTTTTCAGTTCTTTTGCATGTATACTGAGGAGTAGGATTGCTGGGTCATATGGTAACTTATGTTTAACTTTTGAGGAATCTCCAGACTGGTTTCCAAAGGGGCTACACCATTTTATGTTCCCAAGGGCAATGTAAGAGAGTTCTGTTTCTTCACATCTTTGCCGACACTTAGTATTATTTGTCTTTTTCTTTATTACGACCGTCCTAGTGAGTGCGAAGTGACATCTCATCTTGGTTTTAATTTGCACTTCCCTGATGGCTTGCTCTCTAGTTACCTGCTATGTGTAAGGGATGCTAAAACTTTTGCACACTTGCCATAAGATTGGGGAGTGCTTATTTTCTGATAGTGGCAGAGGAAAAGGACGTTTGGTAGGAAGAAGAGTGGGGAAGTGGAGGCAGTTGTTGTGGTTCATGAGTCTGGTGGAATGCCACGGTGAGATGGAGCAGGTGTGCTCGTGCAATCAGGTGCTGTGAAGGAGGAGCAGTCCCGCCCTTGGGTGAAGAGCTTGTGAAGAAGTTGGGGGTCTTGAATTGAAATTAACGTGTGCCCTACAAAGAGGACATGTTCTCCAGAGCTTCAGGTAAAGAGGAAAACTGGTGTGAGCGAAGGTTACCTGCTGGGACATCACCAGAGCCAGCGATCTCAGAAGAACGGTTTAGCACTGTTGTTACAGTTGATAATAAAAACGATGACAGTGGTGGTAACAAAAACTGCTATTTGCTGAGTGCCTTCTAGGTGCCAGTCATTGTGCCAGCACTTCATGTGCATGATCTCCTAGTCCTCACAATAACCCTTGGAGGTCTGGCCCTTCTTCGTCTGTTTTATAGGACACAGAAACTGAGCTTAGGGAGGTTAAGGAACCTTAGTTAAGAAGTGATGGAGCAGGCAGTCTTTATTCAGAGCCCCGTGTTCTTGACTACTACCCTCTTTAAGGACAGTAAAAAGAGACCAGTTAGTGGTACTGAACAAGGTGGCCTCACACAGTTATGTATCCCTTTGTGGTGTCCTCAGTGTGCAATTTCAGAAACCACATGGGAGAACTGCCTTAGGTATTTTTTTATCAGTTGACCCTGGTCACGATCAAGAAGTTTTTTTGGAGACTCTACTTACCAAAATTATCAGAGACTTGATAATACATGTGAATACCAGTTTCTTAATTCATAAGGAGAGAGATAGCTGGAGGGCGGGTTAAGTGAGACACTGGGCGACCGGGCCAGAGCATTGATGCTCAGTTGGAGAGTCTGGGAGACTGTCTGTCCCAGAAGTGGGTGGGAGTGTGAGTCTGCCCCGGGGCCTGTCCTCCAACCAGGGAGCCAAATGCACCCATCTTTCCTCAAAGCTGGAGGAGCCCGCAGAATAGGCCGGGGCATACTTGCACTTGCCCGCACCTGCACCTGCCCTGTCCTGCGGAGAAGCACCAACAGACTCTTATCATCAACTTGTCTTTCTCCGTGAGGACCTCCATCCTTACATTATGACACTGCCACAGATTGATGTGATTCATTAGTGCTCAGTTTATCTCAGATTATTCATTAGTGTCTAATGAGATTTTAGAGGTGTCCTTATCTTATTAGTGACAGGCTTACAAACCATCTCTTCATGTAGGTCACTTTTGTACACAGCTGATCTCATTGTTTGGTGGTATGTATTGGCTTCACTTTCAGAGGTCACCACTTTATGACCTTGTCCCCAAACTCTGGATTTGTAAGCAGTTTGGAGCTTGCAGTTCCCTTTGTTCTGATTATAATCATCTTGTAGCCGTTCTTTCCCTTGACTTGATTATTAAATTGCTGCTTCTTGTCTTCCTGTATAAAATTATGTAAAATTACAGATTCTCATATCAAGAACTCGTGAACGATAGGACTAAGAATTTGTTTTCCTCAGAGAGCTTACTGATTATCAGTGGAGTCAGAAACTTAGTGTTCTGTTAGGGCCCTGTTTCCCCCTCTTGAATTATTTCAGTAGAAACTGCCTTCAAATGACTTTGTGTGTATAGAAAATGAAACCCTCCCAGCTGACTCTGACTTTCATTGGTAATGCCTAATATTTTGTGAAACAGTTTAAATGTCCCTCATGCCCGACTGTCCTAAAGAAATTGAACCAGCTTCCCCCCCCCCCCCCCCCCCGCCGATGTTTCTCAAATGCCAAGTTTAATTACATGCACAGCTTTTGAAAGGTGTTCAACAAAATACTCCTGACACATGACATGTGTCAGTATCGCTCAAATGGATTCTAGGACATTTCCAACATTTCAGCAGAAGAGTCTAGTGTCCTAAAGCAGGTTATCTTATCTTAGAAATCAAGACTTTTCTGAAATCTGCCAAAAGAAAACCATTCTCCTTTTTTAAATTTGCTCTAATTATACCCCTCAATATTGTATGTGTATCTGCGTATTAATCTTAGGTTGGATGTTTGAAATTTTGAGTCCAAGGTCTCTGAGTTGTTTATTTTCCCTCCCTTCCTCCTCCTCCTCCTCTTCCCTCTTTATCTCCCCTGCTGCCCTTCATTTTTTCCTTCCTTTTTCCTGGTGTTTAAGGAAAGAATTTTTATAATCTGAAAAGGTAAATGTGACCTATTCCATCTCTCTGATGTTCTTTGTCTCTCCCAGTTTGACTTCTGGTTTAAAAAAATTCTTTAGACATTTTAATACTGGATTCATCTCCCTTGAAAAATTAGTCTCTATCAGAGAAAGAATAATTACCTTTGCAAATATCAGGCTTTTCTAGGGCCAGTGTAACTTTTTGGCTTCTTTGGATAAGATGAGCCAGAGGTCAGAATGTTATTTTAGGTTCAGTCAGAGCATGGAGAACAAGATGATCTGATCTCATCTAAGAAATGAAGACTAGGCGTTTTTGTAGTCATGAAAATTGAATAGGTTTGGGTGAGGGAAGTGTGTTGACTCACCACAGTTCCCATCAGCTATTCGACTGTTTAGACTTATATTTAAAGTTCTGTCTCCTGTTTTTAAAATTTTCCTTAATTACATCTTTTGCATGCTCTTTATCTTAATCTTGGGTTAGTTCTTTCTTTTCTGCCCACTTAATTTTCCAGCCTCCCACGAAGCTGGCAAAATATAGAGAACATGTTTCAGTTCTTGGAATCACTTTGTTATATATCCAACAACAACTCTACAAACTTTTTTGGGGGATTTTAGACTCTCAACATTGTGGTTTTTTAATTTAATTTCAGCTGCTGTTGGTGTATGGGAGTAATTTTTAAATAGCTTTCTAACCCTCCTCCCATTTTGTTCACATCATTTTTCTTACTCCCACCATTTGAGCTTCAGAATATATATAAAGTAAGAAAAACAAATATAGAAAACATCCCATTATATAATAAAGAATGGGATAATTTTGGAAGTGCCGTTGGTGCTTCATAAATACATTATGCTTCATAAATAAATTATACCTCACTCATTGTCCTTGGAACTAAAGTTTGCAACATAAGCTTAAAGAAAGCTTAGGAGATTGTTGAACATGATGAAACAGTACTGGTTGCGTGACCTGTTTGATTGTCACTAAGCATCACTGCTGGGAGTGAGGCTGCAGTGTGATGCCGCTTTCAAGGTTTTTTATACATACTGTTTTCACAGAACTGCGAATTCAAAAATTTTAACACAGAACACCTTTGAGCTTCCATTTCAACCTCTAGAAATTATCCCACAGAGATACTTGCACAACCGGATAAAGATGCAGGTCGCTGTGTGCATGCGTGTATGGGAAAAGGAGGGGTGGTCACTGCCACTGTACTTAAGAGCAGGCAAAGAGACACCACCTAAATGCCCACCAGAAGAGCAGAACCAGCCAGCAAAAACAGAGAAGTGTATTAGTATGGAAATATACCCATGTTTCCAGGAAGCTTTTTAAACTCCTCGTGAACATCCTCTGTCTCCTGCCACCACGACCAGATTCGCAGACCCCCCAGACACCACATATGAGAGGTGTGACTTGTGCGAGTGCATTCTCCATTTATATAATGTGAACCAGCTGGTTCCCATAAGCTGTCCTGGTCCCAAGGTGTCCTGAGTCCCAGCACTGAGTTGACGCTTCCACTTCCCGCCTCCTAAGTCCAAAATCTCAATATCAAACAACAGCAAAAATAGACTGGATCTTGAAGTAGGCCGGATTAAGCCAAGAGAAGTGGGGGAAAATAAGAAAAAGGACAATTCCAAGAAACCTAAGATGGCTTCTGGTACCCCACAAGGGATTTACAAGAGTGGGAGATTTGTAGGCTAAAGACTTTGTGTAGCAAGGAAAGCTGAAGAAGTCTGTGATTGTGAATGGCAGCTGCTTTTGCTTCCATCCAGGGTCGTGGTCAACCTGAGTCTGCACTGCTGGGAGGAGCCTCAGAGATCACCTCCTCCGTGTCTGTTTTACTGTTAGGGAGCCTGAGGGCCGTAGTCAGCTCGTCATTGCGGCCTGTTCAGTGGCCTGGCTCCGAGTCAGTACTCTCCTAGGCTGCGTAGCTGTGGTCAGGTGTGAGATGGAGACATGTCGGTGGTTTATTTTACAGAAGAGAGAGAAGTCAGACCATGATTTTCCTCCTTTCTCGAGCACATTTACTCTAAGGACAGTGGGATAGCTGTACAGAGTGAATTACAAGGAGCCATCGTCCTCCCTCTGCATGGCAACCGGGCCATGCTGACGGTGTTCTTAGAGGAGCTGAGAAAATAGGGCACTTCCCTGATAGGGTACGATGGGACACGGGCTGGTCTGCTGTGAAGTCAGAGACCCTGAGATTACTTGACTGCCCTGTCGTGGTGAAGGGCTAGACCTATGGTGTGCCTAAGTCACATTTCAGTGTCCTCTGCTGCTCAGTCCCCATGGGCTTAGTGTGGTAGCAAGTGTGAGAGTTTGAGTTCGTGCTCAGCCGTTTACCTGACTTAGAATGTCATACACACACAATTCATCCATTTACTTATTTGGCAGGTGTCAAATCCCTACTGTGTGTCAGACACTTTTACATGCTGGGATCTGGCACTTAAACAAAACCGACAAAAGTCCCTGTCATCTTGGCCTTTACATTCTAGCTGAGGGAGACGACTGAACAAATAAATAAAATGGATAGAATGTGAGGTGGTGATATGGTTGGACAGGGAGCTAGGGAAGCCGGGGTGGGGGGTCGGTGTTGTAGTTTTAAATAGGGCAAGTCAAGGGAGGCCTCAGTAGAATAGAAGGTGACTTCTGAGCAGCCACCTGAAGGAGGTGGCAAGGGAGCCATTGTTCTAGGGAGAAGGAATGGATCACGGGCCAGCTGTGATGTGGGAGCATGGGGTGAGGGGGACGACATGAAGCACAGAAGTCAGGGAGGGGCGTGGACGCTGATGTTGAAGAGGCAGTGGAGTCCAGACTGCCCATGACAGTGACTTAGGCTTTTAACGGATTGAAGTGGAACTTTGAGCAGAGTGACATAACATGACTTAGGTTTTTTGATTGATTTTTTTTCCAAAAGTGATTTCCCAATTTGACTTCATAAAAGATTGTACTAATTTGTATTTCCATCAACAAAGTATGGAGGGACCTATTTTCTTACAGAGTAGTAGTAAACTTCTTAATTTTTACCCGTTTGATGGGTGAAAAATAATATTTTAATTTGCATGTTTGATTTTGCACAGGGTTGACTATACTTTTTTTTGTGTGCACTACTTTTTCATGTTCTTTGCCCATTATTTTTGTTTTGAGTATTTTCTCTTTTGCTTAATTTTCTAGTGAATTTTTCTATTTTAACGAAATAGCAGTTATTTTTCCATTGTGGCTTGACTTTGTGATGCTTTATTTTTTCTTTTATAGAAGTTTAAAATTCTTATGTTTTTACATTTATATTTCTTCCTTTTATGGCTTCTAGGTTTTAGGTCATAGTTAGAAAGGCCTTACTCATTCTTAGATGATGGATAGGTGGGTAGGTGGTTGGATGGATGGATAGATAGATAATCACTATTTTATTTTTTGATATTTAACTTTTTATTCCACTTGAAATTAATTTTGCTGTAAAGAGTGGTATATAGGGGTCCAGGGTTTCTTTCTCCAGTTGGCTCCTGGTTGTTGCAGCCCTACTTCCTTTATCCCCACTGGTTTGAAATGCTGCTTACGTCTCATTCCATGTTCTCATTTAGGTCTGGCTCTCACTTAAAAAATAAAAATTTTTAAGGTAAGCTAATCACCAGTTTATTTTATGGCTGGGAAGTCTGGCAAACAGACATTCATTGGGCCTCTTTATCATCTTTCTCTTGGTGTCTTTAGGAAGGTTACTGTCCAGAGTTGGAGTGTCAGAACAACTACGGTTGGCAGGAGTGGGGTCGAAGAGGACTTTAATAAGCTCCACCTGTATGGGGTGTGATGGGTGGGGACAGGGCAGTGAGACAGGCTTCTAATTACAGAGATTCACAGCTGAGTTGGTAGTGGGCACATCCTACCATCCACAAGCAGGGTAGGAGTGTGCACACTTGTATCCTGTGCTGGAATGACACAGTGTTAACTTACATGAAACAGAATGAAACAGACATTCAAAAATGTATTTGTCAATTGTGTGGTATGCTGGAAAAATGTCAAAAATATACATGGAAAAGTTAGTGGGGAGTGGACTATTGGGGAGTGGAGAATAGCCACTTTATTTGTTATATTTTTGTTCTAGTTTTGTTCTTGAAGCTAATTTAAATAGACCTTAGCGTGAGGTTTGGTACCCTAAAATACTTGCCCATCTTGTCTGCCTCTTTTATATGATATGTTAACCTTATGAAATTCAAGTCTGTCTGCAGTGGAGCCATGCTTTATTTACTAATGGATCATTTTAACTGTGTTAGCTTGGCTAGCACAAAGGACTTCACTCTGATTGGTGTTGAACTTGTGTGTGTGTGTGTGCGCGCATGTGCGCGCGCATGTGCACACGTGCATTAGTATGAGGTATGCTGAGGCGGCTCCATGGTCGAGCTGGGACTGGGATGTCGGACTTGTGCTATAGCTCGATGGTCTTAGACTAAGCTAGTTCGAGTTACAGAGACTTGCCTAACCCTGGTACTGGAGCACATGCAGGTAGAGTGTCCCCACGATTTAAATTTAATTCCTTGGAGTTTCTCTTACAGGACAGGCTGGACAATGGCCCAGAACAAGCTATTCAACAAGACCCTCAAAGCGCTGCAGTGTGACCGGCTTGCCCGCTTGGCCAACGAAGGGGTGAGCCTCCCGGAAGCTGCTCGTGGGGGGTGCTACCCAGGTTGGGCCTCACTGGCTGACTCCCTTGCCCCTACCCCCCATGGCTAACAAGGTGGCCCTCATGCTCTGTCACTCCAGGCTTGCAACGAGCCGGTGCTGCGCCGAGTAGCTGTGGACAAGTGTGCCAGGAGAGTGCGACAAGCCCTGGCGAGCGTGAGCTGGGACACCAAGCTGGTCCAGTGGCTGCACACCACTCTGGTGGAGGCTTTGAGCCTGCCTGTGTTGGCGGCCTACCTGGACGCTTTGCAGACACTGAAAGGGAAGGTGAGGCTGTGGCTGGCATCTGCCCTGTCCTGGGGTAGCCACCTTCTGCTGTGGGTTCAGAAAGTGGCGCTGCGCAAAGTCATTGCCTGGCCAGCCTGGATGGCATGACCAAATCTGCCAGGTTTGTTGTTAAAAGTAGGAGACACAGTATCATTTCACATTTTTGTGTGGTGTAAACTTCTTCAGCCTTGCTGTCTCCAGGATGGGGTGTGGCCTGGAAACCAGAGTATACCTGCAGCTGTTGTAGCCCTGCAACTTGGGGTTTGAGTCACCACTGAGGTGAGGTGAGAAAGGAATGATATCACACAGAAGGTGAGGGTTTACCAGGGAGGAGTATTGAGAAGCAGACACATGTATGTACTCAGGGTGCAGAGCGAGGGTGGGGAGGTGTCCGGAGAGGGAGAGACAGTCACATCTTAATCTCATCAAGAGTGAGCCTTCAATAGCAACACTTTGACTTTAATAAGTCTCTGTAAAAGAGATCATTACATTTTTCTGCTTTCTCACAGAGATAGGGTTGTACAAAGTTAGACTGTTTTTCTTCACGATTTTATTTTGTTGCAATTTCACTTCCTGCCGGGGGCTGTGTTCATAGTGTGGTTGGAGTGGGTTCTCCAGGCAGACTGCCTATCTCCTGTCATTGCAATCACTAACTGGCTGCATCGTCTTGGATTAGTGTCTCAGTTTCCTCACCTCTAATACCTGTCTAGGTTTTTGTGAAAATTAAATTAGGTAACCCAGACGGAATGCCTGGCTCAAAATTTGTCCCGTAGCAAGTGCGCGGTGACTGTTAATGGTTATACAAGTGGTGCCTTCATAGGTTCTCGAAATACTTAGTATTTTGCTCTGTCACAAAACAGCCTCAGACAACTTGTATTTATTTCGTTCTTGACTTTTTTTTTAAGTTTTTCTTCTTGCTCCTTTGCAGGAAGCTGGCCCATTTTGTTGCTATAATTTGCTTAACCAACAGCTTGCCCCAGCCATATTGCCCACAATTTCAGACTCATTGTTTTCTACCTATTTTTCAGTCAAAAGATGCTAAGTTTGCTTTGAAAGCCAAAGAAGACTGGTTAAGTGCAGAAATAAAACAAAACCCAGGACTAAATGAATTAATGATAGGCATGGTAGGAAATTTGACATGAATTTATTTATTCAACAAATAATTTATTTTGTGCCTATAATGTGCCCAGCACTGGGTGAGCAAAACAGAGATGCCTTTGCTCTGGTGGGGCCTGTTTTCTAGTGGAGAAAGACAGCTAAAGAGATGATCTTCATATCCCCTGCGCTGCTCTCAGGCACAGGAGGTGAATGGTGAGTGTGCCTGGGCGTGGGCCAGGCCGACACCCTGGTGGAGAGTGGTGGCCTAAGAGTATTTCCAGTATTTTAAATGTTCTCCACAGCGTTGTGCGCTTTGAAAAGTACAGTACTGGAGCATGTGCCCTGGAGTGAGTGCTGGGAGTGCCCAGTGTCCCACTTTTTG
This sequence comes from Pteropus vampyrus, assembly GCF_000151845.1. Classification (NCBI taxonomy): domain Eukaryota; kingdom Metazoa; phylum Chordata; class Mammalia; order Chiroptera; family Pteropodidae; genus Pteropus; species Pteropus vampyrus. Next base: position 2,250,186 of record NW_011889242.1, read on the forward strand.
GAGGCTCTGCCCCACTCTGCGTGGCCAGCAGGACTGCAACATAGTTCACCTCGTAGGGAAGTTTGCCTGCTTCCCCATGTTAGTTACATCTGAACCCTCTCAAGTGCATGAGGTGGTGTCCAGGTTTTATGAGCATGACTGACCACAGGAGTGTGCAATGGCTGAGGCTGGCCCTGCTGCCAGGTCATAGTGCCGGTGAATGGGAACGGTGGAGGATGCGCTTGGAGGACACACTTTGAGACGAGGCCATGTTCTCAGCAGTGGTCCCTCTGCCATCAGACTCTTATTTTCCCGTGACTCAGATTCACAAAAAATGCTTTGATCCCTAAAACTTTTAACGAACCTGAAGGGTAAAAATGCACATGGCTGGTACCATGCTTTTGGCCCAGCTACTTCTTCCATTGGATCCATTGTCAGGGGAGCAGAAAAGGTACAGACTCAGCCTCTTAATTGTCTGCTGAGAAAGATGCCGTGTGGAGAGACCAGGGAAGCTTGGTCAGCTTAGCTCCCCACAGGGAAGCTGGTGATTGATTGATTATCTCTGTCTGTACTGACAGAGGTCAGTTTCAAGGCTTTGTCATTTCAGGGGTGCACTCTACTGTCGGTAAAATCTTTTAAAATCTAATCAGATCAGATCCTCTGCCTCAAGGCATTGAGTGGCTTCAAGTCATAGAGTAAGTTCTGAAGAAATGGCCAGTTGCGGGGTGCAGATCCTTTGCAGTTTGGCACTAGCCTTTGTTACTAGCTTTACATCATCCTTCCTCACTCAAATCTTCGACTTCAGGCCAGCGGCACCTAGAATAAGCCCCACATGTTCTTTTTGTTGTTGTTAACTTTTTTATTGTTTTTTAAATTACAGTTGACATGTAATATATTAGTTTCAGGTATACAACATAGTGATTAGGCATTTATATACTTATGAAGTGATCACCCTGATAAGTCTGGTACCCACTTGACACCATATGTGGTTATTACAGTAGTATTGACTATATTCCCTGTGCTATACTTCACATCCCCGTGACTGTATTGTAACTGCCAGTGTATACTTCATCCTTTCACCTTTTTCACCCACACTCCAACCCCCTTTCCCATTTGAAACCATCAGTTTGTTCTCTGTATCTATGAGTTTGATTCAGTTTTGTTTGTTCATTTATTTTGTTTTTTTGATTCTACATATAAATGAGATCATATGGTCTTTGTTTCTCTCTGACTTATTTCACTTAGCATAATACCCTCTAGGTCCATTCATGTTGTCACAAATGGCAAGATTTCATTTTTTTTAATGAATAATATTCCATTTGTATATATGTACTGCCTCTTTTTTATCCATTTGTCCATTGATGGACACTCAAGTTGCTTCCATATCTTGGCTATTATAAATAATGGTGCAGTGAACATAGGGGTGCAATTAACTTTTCGAATTAGTGTTTTGGATTTCTTCACATAAATACCCAAAAGTAGAATTGCTGGGTCATATGGTAGTTCTATTTTTATTTTTTTGAAGTACCTCCGTACTGTTTTCCATAGTGGCTGCACCAATTTACATTCCCACCAACAGTGCACGGGGGTTCCCTGTTCTTCACATCCTCACCAACATTTGTTGTTTGTTGATTTATTGACGATAGCCATTCTGACAAGTGTGAGGTGCTGTCTCACTGGTTGGATGGGCATTACCCTGATGATCAGTGATGCTGAGCATCTTCTCGTAGGTCTGTTGGCCATGACTCCATAAAGGTCACTATTAACATTTTGGCATATTAATATTTTTTTCTGAGTAGAGATAATTTTTGTATTTTCTGTTTTACCTTTAACATTTTAGCGAAATTATTTTCCTATGTTATTACATTTTAAAAACCATTAAAATGAGCCCTTAATACCTAATTATGTAGATAATTTGCTTAACCACTCTCATTTATGCATTTAGGTTGTTTCCAGTTTCTGATTGTTATTGAGAGTAAATTTGTCATTTGCGTAACCCCCTACCCCATGTGTGTGTGTGTGTGTGTGTATTTCTGATATATTTTGTTAGGAAAGGTTCTCAGAAGTAGAATCCTTTGGGGAAGGGATAAGAATAAATTTAAGTTTCTTGTTGCATATCACCAGGTGTCTTTCCCATTTACCTTTAATGCTGAGAGGCACACTTTCAGCTGTCCATTTATTTGTACTCTGCTCCTGAGGGAGGTTCGAGTGGCTTGGTTGAAATCTGAAGGCTTGTAGTAGAGATCTGTGCCAGCCTGATTGCCACTGGTGGGCAGATCCCCTGCTTCTTACTGGACGCACTTTCGCTCTTTCTTGCTTCTAGATCCCTACCTTGATTGACCGTATGCTTGTGTCATCGAACACAAAGACTGGGGCTGCTGGAGCTGAGGCCTTGTCCCTCCTGCTGAAGAGGCCCTGGGACCCCGCCGTGGGGGTGCTTTCTCATAACAAACCAGTAAGTTGGGCAGTTCAGGCCTTAACTGTGGCCCGTGGATGTTTTAGAATCTGGTCTTAGAACTTTGGCAAGAGGATGAAAAGCGGCTTGTTTAACTTTTCAGTGGTGTATAGTACCTAATGTAAGCAGATCAGCATTGATTGGGATGAGAGGGTGGGGGGGCACTGAGGTCTCATGGAGTGATGCCTCTTCTCCCCTGTTCCCGGCGGGGTTCTCCCCCCACAGAGCAAGCTCCCGGGCTCCCCGCTCATCCTCACTGCCTCCTCCGGGCCCTCCAGCTCCGCATTCCCCACCTCACGCCGCCACCGCTTCTGGCAGTCTCAGCTGTCCTGCTTAGGCAAGGTATGTGGGGACGAGAGGGACTCTGTCCTGGGTGGGAGTGTCGTCTGGGAGGACCGAACAGACAGAATGCAAGTAGGGTCGAAATGGTTGGGCTTAAATGTAGAGCTTCCCTAGCCCTCTTTGGAATTTGGATGGTGCTTCCCCAGGGTTGAAGGGATTTAGGGGAGGTTAAGCAGATTTGAGAGAAGACTTGAAACTTACCTTTGCTGGTATGGCCGCCACTTCCTTTCTTTAGGTCATCCCTGTAGCCACCCATCTGCTGAACAATGGAAGTGGGGTAGGAGTTCTGCAGTGCCTCGAGCACATGATCGGGGCAGTGAGAAGCAAAGTGCTGGAGGTGAGAAGGCTCTGCCTTGAGTTCGCTGTGGCACATCCAGTGTCTGGGCTTGTTCCGCACCCATTTAGCCTCCTGGCTTACTGCTTTCTTTCTCTTCCCATAAAGATTCACAGCCATTTCCCCCACAAGCCCATTATCTTGATTGGCTGGAATACAGGAGCTCTGGTGGCCTGTCACGTAAGTACTTCCCTCCTTCCGTGGAGGTTGTCCTGGAGCAGAATAGTGCTGCTGCTGATAGCCACTGTGGGGTTCTCTTAGGCTAGATGCGGGGCCTACATCATTACATCAGAAACTCGAAGGGAGCACGGACTAGTATAATAAACCCCTTGGGCCCTCCCCCAGCTTCACCAGCAGTCAACTCCCGGCCCGGCTGTTTTCATCTTACCCTCACCCACTTCCTCTCTCTGCCAATATTTTGAAGAAAATCTCAAATATCATGTCATTTTGTGTATGTATATTTCAGCATGTACCTATCAAAAAAAGTTCCCTTTTTCCCCAAAACATAAGTACTGTTCTCTCACCTAAACAAAACAAAACAATAATTCCAGCAGGCACAAATTTTCATGTCCCTGGAATTTGCTGTTGTGTTCATGTTCTGTCCGTGTCTAAGACATTAGGGAGCCTTTTATTATTTTCCATACATGTGTGTGCATATTAGTTTGCGTAAGTGTCCCTGACTGGTCCAGAGCCTCAGTTCTCAAGTGGATCAAGGCAGCGAAGTCTGTACTGCTTCACGTGGTCTGTTAAGTGTGATGTCTTGGGCCGTGAGAGAAGGCTGTCTCCTCATAACCTGGTCCCAGGACAGCAGGACTTAGTCAGCGACTGCTCTGAGGAAGCGGAGTATCTGGGAGCTCCCCATTAAGTTCAGGGGAGTGACATCTTCACGTACAGGAGAGGAATGATGTTTCTGTTCTCCTGTTTGTAGTCACTGTGAGTTGAGGGAAGCAAGCAAGAGGCCTCAACTCCAGGGAGCCGACAGGGTAGAAATGTTGAACCACCTATGCTGTGGCTCAGCCCTCTGCCTGGTCTCCAGGCTCCAGCTCTCCAGGTGGCAGCTGCTTAAAGAAGGGCACATCTGTGTCCTGTGCCCTTAACTGCTGCTACCATGGCTGGTGCTCCTGGGGGTTAGGACAGGAGAAGGAGATGGGACTGGGTGGTGGGTCTGCGCCAACCCCGGGTTCCGGGTAGGATATAGCTGCAGGGAAGGCAGCTGACCTGGAAACAAACTGTGCCATCATTTCTAGGTATCGGTAATGGAGTATGTCACTGCAGTTGTCTGCCTTGGCTTCCCTCTGCTTACTGCAGACGGCCCCCGAGGGGTAAGCATGTGGCGAGGGGGAGCAGGGAGTGCATGCCTCGCCCAAGCTGGCGTGCAGTGGCTGTGGTAGCCCAGCTGACCCCTGAGCGGAATGGCCAGGGCAGTGCTCAGTGAATATGAACTAGCGGATTATAAACCCTCTACCTCTTTTAGGATGTAGACGACCCTCTCTTGGACATGAAGACTCCAGTCCTCTTTGTCATTGGTCAGAATTCCCTGCAGTGTCACCCTGAAGCCATGGAGGACTTCCGGGAGAAGATTCGAGCTGAGAACAGCTTGGTGGTGGTTGGGGGAGCTGACGATAATCTCAGGTGGGCAAGCCCCCGTGAGAGAGCCAGGCTGGAGTGTTGGAGAAGTGCCTGTGAGGTGGTGAGGTAGCTGTAGGCTAAATCTGAAAAGGGTCATTAAAAAACTTTTTTTTAATACTTTTAACTAATTCAGATTTACAAAATGTTGCGAAATAGTATCCAAAATCCTTTAATCCACTTGACCCAGCTTTCCCAAATATTAACCAATGCATAATTATCCAAATCAGAAAATCCACATTGATATGATACTATCATCTAATGCACAGACTCAGATTTCATCAGTTGTCCACTGAGGTCTTTTTACTGGTCCAGGGTCCGATCCAGGATCAGATGGTGCCATTTGTGCTACGTCTCCTCCATCTCCTTTAATGTCACACTGCTCCTCGTTCTGTCTGTGTCTTTCATGACCCCGACACTCCTGAAGACTTCTGGCCAGTTGTTTTGTAGACTGTTCCTCAATTTAGGGTTTTGACATTTTCTTGTGATAAGGTCAAGGATATATGTTTTGGGCAGTACTGTTCCCGAGGCGAGGTGCCCTGAGCACACACCCCCCTCAGGGGATACATGTTGTTGACATGTTTCATCACTGGTCTTGGGTTAAGGTGGCATCTGCCAGGTTTCCTACCGTAAAGCTGCCACTTTTCTTTATAATGAGTGGTTATCTTGTGGGGAGAAGACACTTCGATACCCAGGAAGGCAGTCTGTCCTCATGGCCTCACTGGGGCTGGCATTTTCTCACCTTTCGTTCCTTGCTCAGGAGGAATGTGAACACTGATCATGTTTGTGTTAAGCAGCTTTTGCAGATTTTGTAGCATAAACAGGCGAGGTTTGGGAGGGGTTTTACGAAGGCACCTTTGGGCACTGAGATGGCCCCTCGCGCCCAGAAGGCTAGCTGCCCATAGGACCTATAGTGACATTTCCGTGAAATGTACTGAAAAAGAATGTCAAGTATTGGTCCTCCTTTCTTAATGTGCTCACTCTTGGAGGTTCGGTCACTCGTGCGCTTTAACTAGAGAGCTTAAAGCAGGCACCTGCTTGCACTGTCCTGTAGGTTTCTTACCCAGAGGCGTTTGGGAGAAGTCTTTCTGGCTGTGGTCATTTTACAGTGTCTTGTAGACCTGGAATCTAATCCTGATGCTGGGGGCCATGTGTGCTTGTGAGTAGACTGCCTTTCGTGCTCTTCAGACATTCTAACCTGTAAGAGAGCAGAGTGGGAGGAATGGAGACAGTGAGATGGCCACTGAAGCTGCTTAGCCGACAGCTTGTCACTGTGCCAAGAGTGTTGGCCTGAGAACTGGGGACCTCTATTTAGCCCTGGTTCCTTTGCCGAGAAGCTTGGGTAAATCACTTAAATGCTGGGACTCACTATCCTCATCCATAAAATGGGGTGTCACACAAGGTCAGAGGCCAATAACCAATGAATCGGGGTCTCAGAATTTAGAGCCTCTGAATGTTCTCCATCTAGTCACTTGGTGCCCTGTTTCTCTCCACCAAGACCCCACCCCACCCCACCCACAGTCAGAGAGTAGGCTTCATGGTGGGAATGCTGTGGCTGTGGTCATGTCCTTTATGCCTTCAGAACTAACCACTGGCCACCTTCCCTCTCCTCCTCTGAATCTCATTTCAGCAGCACCCAGGAATCTCAGGGTGTGGGCCTTTGTTGGAGGACTTGTTATGGTCATAGCTCTAGGACTTCTGGAGTATCAGGCCCAGGCCTTCCCATATGTTCCTTTGTGCAGCGCCCCAACACCACAAGTGAGGCCTTATGACTTTCCGTCTTGCAGATGGAGAAACAGGTTCAGAGATATGGCAGTACCAGCCTGAGGGCTAGAGCAGTTTTCCTCCCCAGGCCTGGAAAACACCCCACACAGAAGAGCAGTCCATTCTTACTCCACATGTGCCATAGAATGAGTGTTTGGGAAATGAGTGCAGACTCCTTTTTGTTTCCTAGGATAAGCAAAGCAAAGAAGAAGTCAGAAGGGTTGACACAGAGCATGGTGGACAGGTGCATCCAGGTACACAGGTGCTTTGTGTATTTTCTCAGCAAGGCTTCCCTTATGGAGCCTTTTTAGGCTTGGTCTTATTGGCAACAGCCTCTAGGCTCTGAAAGGTAAAGGAGTATTCCCCCAGGGCCTCTGGAATCCCTAATCCTACAAAGAAAAGGGGAGAGAGGAGCAGGGGAGAGGAGAGTGAGGAGCGAAGAGGTGGGCAAAGCATCGAGTGAATGGGTCATTGGGGGAGAGATAATGCGCCTCTACTTCATGGAGGCTCCTGCTGGTCTCTGGCCAAGGCAGGGTTGTGCACGTGGGGAGGGTCTGGCACAGCTATGCTGAAGCCGCGTGAATCAACTTAGTCGGGACTGTTAAGAAGGTCCCTGTTCTCCAGCCAAGGACTCTCTACACTAGGATGAGATTGTGGACTTCCTGACTGGCGTGCTCACTCGTGCTGAGGGGCACATGGGCGCCGAGCCTCGTGACCAGGATGCTGAGAAGAAGAAGAAACCCCGGGATGTGGCCCGCCGAGACCTGACCTTTGAGATCCCTGAGCGGGGCAGTCGACCTGCCTCGCCAGCTGCCAGGCTGCCTGCCTCCCCCTCGGGCTCGGAGGTAAAGCAGCAGGGAGGGGGCACTTCTGCTGGGGACTCAGGACCACGGAGTTGATGCCCTGGCCTCTGGGGGACTCCCGGTGCCTGGCCAGTGCCATAGGGCTGTACATTCCCATGGGGAGAATCCTGACCAGGGAATTCCAGCGGCCATGCTGATGGGTGGTCAGGCCCAGACAACAGTGGCTTGGTCCTTGTTCTTCTTACCCACTCAGGACCTCTCCAGTGTGTCCAGCAGCCCTACCTCTAGTCCCAAGACCAAAGTGGCCACAATAGCCTCTGCCCAGAAGTCCAGCCAGATCGGGAGTTCGCAGCTGCTGAAGAGACATGTGCAGCGGACAGAAGCTATGCTGACCCACAAGCAAGCCCAAGGTATATGTAGATGCCAGGCCCAGAGGCCTTTCTTGGGTTCTGTCCTCTGCAGTTGACATCATGTGGCAGTTGGAAAGTATTGGCATCTGCAGCTTTTCTAGAGGATGTGGGAGGCACCTCTCCCACTTTCTGTCCAGGAAGAATTAGATCAATGTGAACACCAAGGGCAGCTTTTAACGTAAAACATCACAGGAGGGCTATGTACTAGTGGGGCTGCATCGTCCCACCGGTGATAGCTTTGCAGGCATTTTGGGCATTTAGACTCTGTGAGCTGATGACATGCACACTGGCCTCTAATTTCTGTCCAGCTCCCACCCAGGGAACTGTAGCTCATGCTCCAGGCCTTGCAGTCTGAGGTCTCTAGTTCTCGCTGGCGAGTGACTGGCAGTCCATCAGATTCTGGGACACCTCAGCCGGTGTCATCCTGCTCTCTTTTTGCTCTTGCAGAGTTCAGATTTCTACAGTGGGACTTTAGCAGAGTTTATCAGGGATCTTTGCAGGTGATTTTTAAGATGAGATTGGAAAATATTCGTGTGGTTGGAATTAGAGTTTGGAGTTCAGTGTGTGCTATGTAAGACACGATAGAAAAGGAGACCTCAGTGTGGGGAGAGAGAAGGAAAGAGTGCCTCCAACCCTGGCCCCACTTTGATCCAGCTAGGCGGCCCCATGCTGGAGCCTCTTGGGCGTTGGTGTTTGAGGATGTGTCCAGGAGTGTGTATCATCTGAGGTTCAGGGGACAGACAACAGCCAGAGGTGGCTGTCACGTAGAGACACAGAGATGATAGGAGGCCAATCTGCTTGCTTCCTGTGTTTTCTTTAGTGGAGCCAGAGGGTCAGAACATAAACCCAGGCCTCTTAGGAGGTGGCCCTTAAGATTGGTGCCAACAAGGAGCAGAAGTGTGGGTGGATCAGGGAAGGCCAGTGAGGCCAGGCCCCCAGGGCCCACGTGGGTGCTCTGTGACCTGGACCTTCTCAGGTAGTGGCCAGAGCCAACCTCTGGGTGGGCAGTGGTGTCCACTTAGGCTTTCAGTGTAGAGAGAGCCAGCGTTTGCAGGGGATCTAGAGGGGATTAGTTGAGTATTTAAGGAGCTCCAAAAGGCTGATTGGTGAGCTGTGTCCCAGAATGTCCTGGGGAGACCAGCAGCGGTGGCCCCTGGCTCTGGCAGCGTCTTAGAGCTCATAGACAAAGGAGAGGGGTCTGTGATTGTTTATGGAGCCCTTGCTACTTGCCATGCCCTCTTCCTGGCGCTTGACTTGCTGTGGCTCTGAGCATCTCGGCAGCAGCCCTGTGTTCGGTATTTTCACTTTATAGATGACTCCGTGGAACTGCTGAGAGCAGAGTCAGTTCAGACCCTGCAGTGATTTCAGAAAAAGCCCTGTTGACTATTTTCTAGAGCACTTTCCTATCTTTTTCTTACTTCCCCTCAATTTCTCCTTTCTCTGACTGGCTGTGATTCTGTAATTCTTTCTGATTCATTCCAGCACAGTTTGCTGCTTTTCTGAAACAAAATATGCTGGTGAGGAAGGCTCTTCCTCCTGGCACCTCCTCCTGTCTCTTTGGTGAGTATCGCTCTCTCACCTCCTCCCTCTGCCTCTCCCCACCCTATCTTCCCCTCTGTCCCTGTTTGGTTTCTTCTTGTTCTTTTCTCTCTGCCTTTTTCTATTTTCTGATTCTTTTTTTTTTTTGCTGACTCCTTTTGCTTATTCCATAATCTTTGCTTTTTCTCTGTTCTGTTTGCTTCTCATAGTGTTTTTTTCTTCTTGTCTCTTATTGTGGTTCTTGGCTCTGCTTCTCCTGTGTGTGCCTGTGGCCATCGCCTCTGAGCCTGAGTTTCCTTGTGTGTTTTCCTCCCTGCCTTTGGTCTCCTGCTGCCATCCTGGCTGCTGCAAGCACATCAGCCACTTACCAGCATAAAACTGTAACTCCTTTCCCTCTTATTACCTCCTCCAATTCTGATTTTAGTTGACTCCTTTATCCCCTAAGCAAGCCTTCCGTTGGTTATGTGCTGACTATGGTCTAGAGTAGCTCCATGTGGTCCATGCCAGTCCTCCACCCTCATGTGACTGTGGTACCCCCACTCCCATTGCCTATGCTAAGAAGAGAGACTGGAGGTAGGGGGGCTTCTGGGTTTAAAGAGGAGGGGGTCTCCAAGGAAGCCTAAAGGGCAGTCTGAGTCCAAGCGGCTTGGCCTTGTACAGTATGAGTCTGTTTGATTCTATGTGTGAATAGGTGGCCTTTCTCTGTACTAGTACAGGTGACCTGGGGACCAGGTGGTGACATGGGCCACTGTTCCCCTTTACTTTTGGGCAGGAGCTGTACAGATGTGTTGGCTGAGATGCTCCTTGCCTAGGAGCACCTTGAAGCCAGTCTTAAGTCCTGGTGGCAATCCTTCTCACTCTCTGTATGGCAAATGAGCCCTCTACCCCGGGCTCCCAAGGCAGAGGAACTTGAGCCCTGTGACAGTCTCCAATGCAGAGAGGACTGGGCAGTCTGCTCTCCCATTGCTGCTTCCTGGCGATGTCCCGCCCTCCAGCTGTGCGGTGTTGGGAGCAGGCCTGCCGGGCCTGCCACAGGGCAACTGGTCAGACTCTGAGTCCGGAAGAACTGTTTAGACCCACCATGGGGAATCCTCTGTGTTTCGCTTGGCCTTTGCTAGTTAGGGTCAAGGCATCTCTTTATTGTTTCCACAATTCAGAGTCCCCTTCTGACTCCAGAACATGGGGAGGGATAGAGGTGGCACCATTCTCTGAGAGGGGTGAGAAGGGACTGATGCAGTGGATGTCATCTTTGAAGCCTGACCCTGTGCGTAGCTGATTCTTCTGTGTGTCCCCACACAACTGTGCTCGTGTGAGTCTGTCCTATCAGTGTCTGTCAGGCTTTCTTGAACCACAGAGGACCTCACCCCAGCTCCATCTCTTAGTTCCCATCTCATCAGAACAAACGGAGGAAGCAGAGAAAGAGGATCTGAGGGTCCAGCTGAAGCGGCACCAGCCCCCTAGCCCTCTCCCTGGCACAAAGACCTCCAAGCGACCCAAGATCAAGGTGTCCCTGGTCTCCCAAGGAGACCCAGCTGGAGGGCCCTGCACTCCTTCCCAAGGAGGAGCCTCAGGAGGTGAGTTCCCGGGAGGTGAGTTCCTGGGAGGTGAGTTCCCATGGCTGTTTTAGTAAACGCTAATCGAGCTCTTTCAGGGCACCTAGTGTCGCCCTCTCAGGCTGCTTACTGGTGGCTCAGCCTCTACTTCACTGCAAGAGGTGGCCTGTGGGGATGGCAGGCAGCGACCTGATCTGAACTAGGATCAGGGAGGCAGGATGAGGACCAGAGGAAGCTCTAGGGCCATTCAAAACATATTTTGGGGTTTGTTTTGTTCTGGTTTGGTTTGGTTTCTATTAAAGATAATAAAACATTATAGAAAGTTTAGAAAGTAGAAAGAAAAAATAACCCCATTTCTCCTTTCTCTTTTATTTTTCATCTGCCAGTCTTTGTCCATAATATCTTGCATTTGCCTAGCTTTGGAACATGAAAGGTAGGCCAGATAGGACTGACCGGTGGCCTTGGGTTTTGTTTTGCGGCCACAGGAGGGAAGGCCATCACAGTAACACTGGGGCAGGTGTCAGCAGGGTCCAAGGAGCTCACAGGGCTTCTCACCACAACCAAGTGAGTCCACTTCTTGGTTTCTTTGGCTCTGCTCCCTTCTTTCTTTTTACCTTGTTCTGGTCCTCTTAGTGCTTTGGGAAGATGGTGGATTCTGGATTCTTTCATTCTGGGGCATGTGGCTTCTTTCGGAGTGGGATCTTTGTCTTTCTTTTGGGTCAACTCAGAGTTCATTTTTACCTGGAGTTTGCAGTGCATCCTGTAGCTTTTGCTCCAAGGCCTGACTTTTACAAGGACTAGAGGCCAGATTCTAAAGGCGGGATGAGGAAACCAAAGGTTTTGGCGTTGTGCCTGTTGCTGACACCTCGTGGGCCCCCTCTGTACCCGCCCTGTGTTGCCAGGGTCTGCTGCTCTCTAACCTTTGGATAACGGAGCTCCCGTCTTTGTGTACAGGTCCAGTGCTTCTGAAGGGGGTGTCTCTGCTGGCCCAGCCTCCTCGGTGGCCTCCAGCAGCACTGCACCCAGTGCCTTGCACACACTCCAGAGTCGCCTGGTGGCCACCTCTCCTGGCAGCTCCCTCCCAGGTATCTGGGGGTCTAGCATTCCTACCTCCAAGCAGAGCCTGGGCTGGTGCTGGAGGGCGGTCCGGGAAAGCGTCCTAGGAGTAGGATTTGGAGGACACTCCTTGGGGTCTTGGACTTGTCAGGGAAGGTTGGTATGGAGCTGGGATTCCTTTCATGTGAGTGGGTGAGGGACAGTTCTTGGCCTTAGTGTGCAGTGAGGAAACACCCCTGCGTGCAGGCACACTGCGGGGAGTGTGTTTCCTTTTGGTGCTTTTAAACATACCTGATGAGCATCAATGAATGAGACGCTTCTGCCTGCAGGTGTCTCCTCGCTCCCTTCACCCCCACCCAACACTGGAAGGCCAGGTGCTTGAGCCTAGCATGACCAAGGCACTGCAGCTTCCTTTTTCCTTCAGGGGGCCTTTCCTCTTAGCTGTGAGGCCCCTGGGCTGTGGTAAAGTGAATTCTTTTGTCTTAAAAAGGCCTTACTCTTCCCTGGGGAATTTACAGTTCAGAAAAGTGAGATTCAGGTTCTCTTGGGTTTTCAAAGCTGTCCAGGATATAAGACAGATGGTTTGGAGCAGGTTGGAACGTGCAGAAGGAGTTGAAGGCCGTGGGTCTGCACATACCCTCCCTTGTGTGGGCATCCAGCATGTGTGTAGGGGGAACCCTTGCCAGCACCTCCACAAGTATTGGGAATGTCCAAGGGGTAGGACATGATGTTTAGTTGGTTGTTGAGGCTCGACAAGCATGGCTGCTCTTGGGATTAGCAGTTGAGCTTGTGCTGATATCTGTCTTTATCTTCTCTTAGGGGCCACGTCAGCCAGCAGCCTCCTCCAAGGCCTTAGCTTCAGCTTGCAGGATATCAGCAGCAAGTCCTCTGGCCTCCCAGCAAATCCTTCCCCAGGGCCAGCCTCACAGGTGCACATCTACCTCCTGCTGGGGCGGGCAGGTGTGGGGAAGAGGCCTCCTCAGCTCAGTTTTGGCAAGGCCACTGGGTCTGTCTGCAGTCTAGGTCAAGGACAGACAGCCTTTGGCTTCCCAGCTGAGGGCCATCAAAAGCTAAGGCTCCATCACTTACTACATGACGTGGGGCCAGTTTCTTGACCTCTCTGTTTCTTCGTTTCCTTGCCTGTATCTGTAAATTGAGGATAATCGTCCATCACAGAGTTGTTTTGAGGATTAAATAAGATAACATGTGGGAACGCCTGGAAGAAAGAGCACCTTGCATACGGTGGCACACATACATACATAGTAGCTTTTAACAATGTGCTGTTGGCCCTCCACACTCGGACATGGTTGTTGGGCCACAGTGCTGATCACCTGGGCTTGTGTGTCCCATAGGCCACCAGTGTGAAGTTGCCTAGCCCCATGCAGAGCCTGGGCGCCATCACCACAGGCACCAGCACCATTGTCCGTACCATTCCTGTGGCCACCACTCTCTCCTCCTTGGGTGCCACCCCTGGTGGGAAGCCCACAGCAATCCACCAGCTGCTGACCAATGGGGGCCTTGCCAAGCTGGCAAGCAGCCTCCCTGGCCTGGCGCAGATCTCTAACCAAGCATCAGGTGAGTCTGTCCTGAGAACATGGGGACTCCCAGATATGGGACCTTCCCATTCCACGTGGGCAAGGTCTGCTACTGTACCCAACCCCACAGGATCCTGGTGTTGACCCTGAGGGATTCAGCTGTGAGGGTTCATCCCCTAGAGAGGTGGAAAGAACACAGCCTGCTTCCTGTTGCCTTGCAAACTGACAGGACGCAGATGACCCAGCTGGGGAGGAGGCCGAGGTGGGAGGCCAAGAGGGGTATTATGTGGGAAAGAAATTCCCCAGGAAAGGCGAGTGGGGATGTGACAAAGAAACCTACTTCTCTCTCTCTCAGGCTTGAAGGTCCCTACCACCATCACCCTGACCCTGCGTGGGCAGCCAAGCCGGATTAGCACACTAAGCCCCGTGGGCCCAGGGGCCCCAGCTGCAGAGCCCACACCCCAGGCTTTGCCCTCCAGCTCGCAGGTGAGTGCCCCTGCGGAGATGGGGGACAGTCCACGGCACGGAGACCTCAGTGCCCTAGGCTTGCAGACCAACTAGATTCAAATGCAGGCTCGCGGTTCATAGCTTTGGAGCTTGGAGCAAGTCCCGGACATCTCTGAGCCTCCTTTTCTGTCCACTTACTGCACTGTTGTGAGGATTATGTGCGTAGAGCGTTCAGGGGGTCACAGGCTTGGTGACTAATGTCTTTGTTTATGCGCCCTCCATCCCTTTATTCCCCCCTCTCAGCTTTGTCGTGCTGAGGCTCCCCAGCACTGTGCCCTTCCAGACCTTGGCACCCCTTTGTAGGGCACAGCTAGGTTTCTGTGGCTCTCACCTGAGAGTCACCATCGGTTCTCCTTGGCCGATCCGATTTCTTTTATGGCCTTTCGAGTGAAATGTTTTTAATCTTGTGATTGAGAGCTACCTCAAGGTCAGAAGTTAGAGAAAACCGTAGTTTGCTTCTAGAGTGGGGTGTGCTCTCCTTTGGCTCCCACTGTTTTGTCAGGGCCTCCTGTGCGGTGTGAGGAGGTGTTACACAGCCTGTTGGCTGGAGGCCCTGGTCCCTGCATCTCCACCCTGCCCTGCCATGGCACCCTGTGTGCAGGGGCTTCCTGACTGGGCTAGAGGCTCATCTGCAGAGGGCACTTCTGCACTCACAGGGCTCATAGCCACCCCTCCCCACTGTTCTGCACAGCGGTGGGGTTGTTCCCATTTCTTTACTCGTTTCTCAATTATGAAGCTGATCATTCTTATTTTTAGTAATCCAGACATTACAGGAATAATACAATTTAGAAAGTAAAAGTTTCCCATGACACCGCTCCAGAGATGGTGTCAGTAGTTTGGTATCCATCCTTCTAGATACTTCTTTCTGTACAAAGTATTTTTTTGTTTATATTTTTTGACAAAAATGAGATCACAGAATATGGACAGACTTGTATAACTAGGCTTTGTTTACTGAACATCGTGACGTGTTCTCCTATTGATTGCAGAGACCGTAGGTGTCTCACCTGTGGCTGCCTGAATTCATGGGGCAGGTGTGGGAAAACGAGTGTCACCACCTCCTGTACAGAGTTGGATTGTGTTTTGTTTTTTGATTCTATGCATAATGGTACAGTGAACACCCCTCTCATGATCTGTGCACCCTGGGAAATTGCTGCAGGTTGGAAACCAGTAAGCCAAGGGTACGTGTACTCACCGTCTGGCAAGCTGCTGCCTGGTTGTCCTTCAGAAGGACTTGCTTGTTCCCAGTTTAGGCCACAGCGTTAATGAGAACAGCTATTCTCCTACGGCGTCAGTTGTGGAGATGAGTATTTTAATTTTATTAATTTGATGGATAAAAAGTAAAACTGCTTTAATGTGCGTTTTCCTGATTACTTACGAGGTTGTATGTCTTTTATGAATTGCCCATAGTATTCTGTGTTTGTTTTATAGCAGCTGTATATATTCAGGTGTTATTCCTTTACCTGCTGTACAAATTGCATGTGTTTTCTTCCAGTCAGTTGCTTGCCTTTGTTTAGTTTTTTCTTGTTATCAAAGTGTTAAGTGCTTGTCTTTTACCTTTGGTTTCTGGCTCTTTTGCCATACAGGCATTAAAAAGATATTTTTTTAATAGGAAACACATTTATTGAAGGCAAACTCTATCAGACAAAGTGTAAATACTTTTACATGGATTATTTCATTAAAAAGTTTTATACAGTAAAATCTTTAGATCTTTTCCTTTTATGGTTCCAAGGTTTTTTGTTTTCAGAAAGATCTTCCCGTTGCAAGAGTATAATAACCTTTTTGCATTTTCTTTTTTTATGTTTTAGTTTTCTAATTGTGGTGAAATATATATACACACAATTACCGTTTTACCTTTTTTTTGGTTTACAGTTCAGTGGTATCAGTACATTGGCATTGTTGTGCCACCATCACCACAGGCTGTCTCCAGGACTTTACATCATCCTGTATTAAAACTGTTTTCTTATAAGGCTTTTGTTTGTTTTTTTTACCTTTAGTTTTTCAGTACACTTGGACCTTATTTTTATAAGCTAAGTGAGGAAGGGATCCTAACTGTCTATGAGTTCATTCATTTGACATCGGTTCTCATTCTAGATTTCTGTGCCCTTGACCTGTCTGCTGCTACATAGGCTTTATATAATTGTTTGATAATGCAGGCCCTCAAGTTAAGGAAGTACCCACTGTGTTTCTAGTTTGCTAATATCCTCTTTATTCTTTTCTTGTCTCTTGATAAATAGTGGGTTTTGAATTTTTGTTGCCCTTTTTTTTGTTGCCCTTTTGGAAATGGATGAGATGAATCAGCATAAACATTTCCTTGTAATCAGTTAAAATGATGAATTACTTTACTGTTTCCTAGTATTGAGCTGTCTAAATTTCAGATTTAGTATGTCCTGTTCTTTTTTTGCACGTGCCTAGATTTATTTTTATTGTGCACACATAGGAAAGAAGACACTATAAAAAGAGAACAAAACAACAAAAAAAGAAAGAAGCCCAGTGCTTCAGAGGAAAAGCACGCGTATTTTTATTTTACTTAGAATTTTGGCCTCTGTGTATATCAGTGAGGTTGGCCTGTGGTTTTCTTCCCGTCCGCCCCCGCTTTTTTGTGGGTGTGCTCTCTTTGTCCCGTTGTGCAAAGGGAGTAATTCTAACCTAAAAGAATGCAGTGGGAAGTATTTTATTTTTTCTCATATTCCATAACATTCATATAGCACAGAAATGATCAGCTTCTGGTGGCTTGCTGGAAATGACCTGTGCACCACCAGGCCTGTTTTCAGGCGGCCCTAACCCTTGCTGACAGCATGGTGACGCATACCTAGAATCAGGTCTGCACCAGGCGGCACCCTCCCGTTAGGTGGTCCGTCAGCTCGCTGCAGGGGACAAGGTACATGGGCTGGTTGGTAGGAAGAGCAGAGGTCACTGAGTGTCCTCATTTGGGGCTGAGTGGAAGAGCAGGAGTGAGGTCAAGATGTGATTTCTACTTGACGGCATGGACTC
Source organism: Pteropus vampyrus (assembly GCF_000151845.1). Lineage (NCBI taxonomy): Eukaryota > Metazoa > Chordata > Mammalia > Chiroptera > Pteropodidae > Pteropus > Pteropus vampyrus. The sequence goes on from NW_011889242.1 coordinate 2,267,080, forward strand.
TAGAGCTTGGTCTTTATCTCTGTAAAGTGGGTATAATTCGTGGGAGGATTCTGGTGGTACTTCTTTCCTTGCAGACAAAGGTGGTTTTGTTAGACATGCTGACTTAGAAGCTTAGCTTCTGGCACTTACCTGTGTGTGTATGCGCTCAGACTGCCAGAAAGTATAACACCAGGGAGAGCCCCAGGCTGTCAGGCCTCGTCTTCGGCGAACTGTGTGATCCCAGGTAGATTCCTCAGCCACTCTGGGCTTTGGTTCTGTCAGCTAGTCTGGTGAGGCGGTGATTACTGTGGTGGAATTAGTAGGGGCTGTCTTGGAATCGCCTCAGGCTTTGGGAAAATGAATGTTTAAAGGTTGAGAAACAAACCACCCATTTATGACATTTATGAGATGATTAGAAATCTGAACACTGACTGGATAATTTTTAATATTAAGGAATTGTTAAACTTTTTATTTTAGTTCTAGTGTTTAAATTTGGAAAAAATCCCCTTTAATTTTGGGATTACATATTGCAATATTTATGGATAGAAAGAAAAATGTTTGTAAACACCAGCTTCTGAGATTTGTGAAAGCACTTATCTGTTTCATTTCTGGCACTGGTGGATATTTACTGTTTCCTTCAGGGAGCTGGACTGTTACGTGTTTCTTACAGCTGAGAAGGGGGGTGGAGGCTGCCGTGCCTGTGTCAGCATCTTGAGAATGAGTCCTTGCCTGTGATCCCCAGGTCTTTCTCCTCTCTGGTCACACTGCGGCCTTGCGGCCACCTCCAGGAGACAGGTCATTGTCAGGTGTGCTCCTGCCTAGGAGGGTTAGCATCTTTGCAGCCTGCCTGGGACAAGGTCAGCACACAGGGGCACTGTACCCTTTCTAGCTTTGGTGGACAGGCCCTCCGTCTTCCCCTCTCTGCTGCATTCTTAGAGACCTCCGGAGTTTTACAAAGGTGAAATCCAGGGAATCGGAGGAACCTCATGAAAAAAGTCCAGCTCTCTCCCCTGCTTCCTTCCCCCTGAGCCACAGGGCTCAACAATTCAGGCCGTCCTCCACACTTAAAGAGTAGACAGACTGAAAAAGCAGTATCGCTGGAACAAGTATGGGAACCTCCCTTCAACTCTGCCCCCCTGACATTCTCCTCTGCTTCCCTGCATCCTTTCCTGCCCTTGTGCGTGATGTAAGTCCTCACTCTGGGTGAGCAGGTGTTATGCTCTGGTGCTTGGTGTGGATTGTCTCATTTAACCTCATGACTACTTGGTGCGTAGGTGCTGTCCCTTGTGGCTCACAGGTGAGGAAAAAGAGGCTCAGAGCATAAGTAACTGCCTAGAAAGTGGTAGGGGACTCTGCTGCAGTGTTCGTGTTCTCTGAGCCACTTGGCCACTAGAACACATGTCCTAGTGCACCCAGCTTTTCCCTGTTGAGAATTAGTTTGGCATAAATTCGCAGGGGTGGGATGAGAGGTCGGAGGGTCTGGGTGTGTTGGCCTGGCAAAGTTCTGACCCTTGCACACTACCTTCCCGCACAGCGCCTGCCTCCAGCCCCCTGAAGACGTGTGCGACCATCCTCCTGCACCAGGGTGGTGATGGCTGTGCACAGGGAGCACCAGGCACAAGTGCTGTCCTGCTGAGCTGTCCACTGGTCTGAAGACCTCTTAAAACAGTCATTTTCACCTCTCCGTCAACTGTTCGGGGCTGGGCCTCTGGGTCTTGGGAAGCTGCTAGGCCAAGTGACATGGTGCAGCAGGCGAAGCATCGTTGCCTGGCCTCTACAGGTCTGGTTCCCAGACCCCCAGGCTCCTCAGCAGATCTGGCCGTGCACGGACCAAAGGCACTTCTCCCCCAGCATGCTCTGTGACTTATTCCAAGTAGCGGTGCTGGACCGCCCACTGCACTTCATAAAGGAGCTCTTTCTGGAAGTCTGTGCCGCCCCTGTGCCAGGTTGGGAGACATCCACATCGCCCAGGGCTGCGGGGGCTTGGACAGAGAGCCCTTAGCTGAGGACCGAGCTCATGCTGGCCCACTGGCTGGCTGGTCAGTACCAAAAGGGCTGGTTGGGGACACTGCTGTTGCCTTCCCCAGCAGCCAGGGGAGCATGCAGCTCCCTTCTAGGAACTACTTGGATAAACTGCTGAGATGGGAAATCCTAATTTCAAGCCTACAAGAGGGCAGAGAACTGGGCTGTTTACTCTTAGTTCCTTTGGCCACTGTACATGTGGGGAGCAGCAGGAGGTAGAAGCCAGCCTCTCCAGTTTTCCTCGTGCCAAGGGCAGTTCCTGTACGCAGAAAGCCTGCGAGTCCAGAAAGGCTAACGAAGAGCAATGGGACAGCAAAGCAAATGAACTGGCTTCAAGGAGGCGCCACCAAGTCTTATGGTGAAAACCATTTGGGTTTGACGCTTTTTCATCTGGTCCCTAAGGAATGGTGATTCAGCTGGAGGTGAGAAGAATTTGCCAAGTCAGAGAAGAAACCTCAGGCCCTGAAATCTCTGTCTGCAGTGCTTCGAGGGACTGTCCTGGGAAGCAGGGGCATCAAGATGACAGAGGCAGTGCCTCCATGTTCTGTTTCTGCTTCCTGTGACTTGTCTTCTTGTGTAGAAGTGGGAAGTTCATTGGCATTGATGCCACTGTGTGGGACTCTGGTGCCTGCCGGGCTTGGGAGCTGGCAGTTCCTGGAGGAGTGATTGCTAAAAGTGGCTCAGAGTCTCACCTTCTCCCCTCACGAGACTTGTGTGCAAGGTATTTTTAGGCTCAGCTTAGAACCCACTATCAGGAGCAGGCTCCCTTCCCTTCCCTTCCCTTCTCTTCCATCCCCCAATCACGATGGTAAGTTGGGCCACCCAGGTGGGACTCTGTTCAGTATCTATAGGTGGGGCGGGCCCACAGCATGCCACGGCTGGAACTGTGGCCCCGGTCCTGACCCATGGGCAGCATATAGCCACCTGCAGTCTGGCAGCCAGGAGGAATGTGCAGTGTGCAGGAGTCTCAGACAAAAGGGGGATATGTATGTGATAGCGGAGAGGGCATCTTGCACCATATCCTCCATCCCTGCCTCCTACAGAGCTAGTCTCAGTGGTGACTCATATAGCATTAGCCTGTGTTCTTGCATTAGCTGGTAGGTAACCGCTTTCTGAAATTCAGGTGGCATTTAATAAGTTTTAGGAAGCTATGAACTCTGAAACAGGCATCCATGGGTCAGGGGACTGATAACTTTACAGGTTACAAGACTGGTAAGAAAAAGACAGCACCCGAGAACAGCAGATTGTATGAGACCAGATGAAGTTTCTAGGGATCACTTAGGACAGACAGAGGGTCTTGAAGAGCTGTCACAACTCAAGAGTGCCACCAAGGCAGCCTAGAGGGGCTGCTCCTGAAAGATGCTGGCCCTGTGTACCCTGTGGTTGTGTAAACCTGGGCGCTTCCCGTGGAGACTTCCTGAGGCTTGCGCTGTATACCCTGAAGGATGCCAGAACTGGAGCAGGGGAGTTGTGAAAACACAGCTGCTGCTTCACCTTAGAGGGACGGGCTGAGGAGTCTTTGCAGTTCATAGATTTGTGTCCCCCAGCACCACACGTCTTCTCCACCCATTCTTCTTAGAATGTAAAAGGAAGCTTCCTCTACCCGTCAGCATCCGTGCAGTCTGTGACCTCAGATGGGGCTACTACTGGCTGGAGATGCAGAAGGATCGAGAAGCCTTAGTTAAATTCTTAGATGACAGATGCATGTTAATGCCCTGGAAAAGGTCCTTCCGCTTTGAGATAAGGGAAGACCTCTGCTGTCCTTGGCCCCACACTGGTTGGGTCACAGGCTGGGCTGCTGTGATGGTTCTGTTCTTACGTTAGCAAAAACGGTTAGAAAATAAAAGCAGCTTCACATTGTTCTAGCTTGTTCTCAGTTGACTCTGTGTGTTTTGTGGTAACCACCCAGTGAAGTGGCCCAGAAAACAAAAGCTAAGATGTAGTAATGCGTCTGATCGTCTCACTGATGCCTGGTGCCGTGAGGTAGGTCTTGTAATTCCCTTTTTACAGGCGAGGAAACTGGCAGAGGGCACACAGCAAGAAGTGGCAGAAGCAGGACTAGAACCCAGGCTGCCTGATGCCAGTGTCTGCTCTACTAGTCTGCTTTGTGCAGGGGCTCTGAGATGGGAGACCGGAAGTGGAGATCAGCCCAGGAGGTGAGGAGAGGGTGGCCTGGCCTTCATATCATCCTTTTCAGTTTACTTTCACCAGGCCTCAAGCGACTGCTGTGCCACGGTGGGGCCCTCATCTGCCTGAGTCAGCAGATGGGGTCCTTTGCCCTGGGTACTGAGAAGCTGAAATCCCCTTGCACATCCTACGCCTACCCCTCTTCGATAAAGATTTTGAGGTGAATGAATGAATTCCAACCTTCAGATCATTTGTGAGTTTGTATTCAAGAGGATTGTCCCTCCTATCCTTAAAGCCCAGGCCCTGACACTTGGCATTGGACCCCCTGTGGGTTGGAGCCAGTGTGATAGGCTGCTTGGTGGACTCACTTGTTACCATCTGCAGTGGAGACCTGATGCCTTCTCGTGCTTCCTCCCAACTCTGGCCTCACTGGCTCAGGGAGTCAGGAAGTGAGAGAGGAGGACTTGACTGTTCAGGTGATGGCTGTTTTGAATTTGGGGAGTATAGGGACAGGGCCATAGCGGTTATGATGCACAAAAACCTTTGTTACGTTCTTAGCTCCCTTTCTAAAGCCTACATGTTAGGAACCATTCGCCACCCAAATGAGCTCGTAAAGGGCCTCTCTTCTCACAGCAGGCAGGCTCGCAGGGGACCCTGACTGATGGACTTGCCAGGAACCAGTTTTCACCCTGTTGTCACGGGGCTTTTCAGCTTTGGGGCCCTTCGTGGATTGCCGGTCTGTCTTTCCTTTCAAATTGTGAAAGCAGTGAACTTGATAGCCTCGGTCCCACTCACGGTTAGTTCTGAGCATCTCCCAGCAGCCTGGTGGCAGTATCCAGGGGCTGGAGTTATGTGGTTCACATTATTACCTGTCCAAGAAGATAGAGGGATTTAAAACTACCCGTTGGGCTATTTAGAGGTGTGCATGTGTGTGTGTGTAACCTGCAGTGATAATACAGAGAGGTCCTGTGTGCCCTTTGTCCCGTGTTCCCCAGCGCTTACATCTCAGTACAGTATCAGAACTATGAAATGATGTTAGTACAGTGTGTGTAGTTCTATTATCCCTGTACCTGCATCGGGATGTAGAACTGCTCACTACCAGAGCTCTCCCTCTCACTTCCCCTTCACAGCCACGCGCCCTACCCCGCCAGCCTAACCTGTAGCATCTCTGCACAGAATGATAGACGAATGGAACCCTATGGTCTATAACCTCTGGAGAGTGGCCTTTTCGCGCTCAGCATAGTGTGCTGGATGTCCTTCCAAGTTGTTATGTGTTGGTTGTTCATTGCCTCTTGCTGCCGAGCGAGTGTTCCGTGTTGTGGATGGACCAGAGCTATCACTGTCCGCCTGCTGTGGGGCACCTCGCCTGTTCTCGGTTGCAGCAGTGACATAAAGCTGCTCCTAGCATTTGCAAGCAGGGTTTGCGTGAACATCAGTTTTCACTTGTCTCTGATAAATGCCCAGGACTGTGATTATTGGTTCTTTTAGAAACCTCCAAACTGTCTTCCACAATAGCTGTTCCATTTTATTCCCACCCATAGTCTAGGAGAAATCTGGTTTCTCTGCATCCTTACCAGTCATTGACACTGTCTCTTATTTACTTAATAATAAAATTTTATTATTTAGTTAGTGATTCTAGTAGGTGAGTAGTGATACCTCATGTTTTTTTTAACGTGTCAAGGTTCGCATGTGGTCCTAGATATGGTGCGCTATCTCGATAAATGTTCTGTAGGCACTTGAGAAGAGTATGTGTTCTGTTGGGTGGAGTGTGTTGTAAATGTTAATAAAATTCTTTTGGTTGATGGTGGTGTCAGGTTTTTATGTGCTTGCAGATTTTCTGTGGAGTCTTTCTACCAGTTGTTGACAGAGTGGTGTCGAAATTTCCAACAATTAACCAGTTGTCGACAGTAATTGTGGGATCGTCCGTGTTCCCTTTGAGTTCTCTGATTTTGTTGCCCATATTTTGCAGTTCTGTCATCTGGGGCATACACATTCAGGATGCCTATGTCTTTCTGGGGGTTGACCCTTTTGTCATGATGTGATGTCTCTTCGTATCTGGTAATTTTCTTGGCCCTGAAGTTTACTTTATCTGACATTCTGATGTCAGTGCCGAGGTCTGTCTCTAGCTTTTAATTGGTGTTTTTAGAACACCTCCATTTAATGTAATTATAGATGTATTAGGGCTTAAGTCAGGCGTTTTAGTGTTTTCTGTTTGTTTTTTGTTTTTGCGTTTCTTTTTCTTGCTTTCAAGTGGGTTACTTGAACATTGTTTTAAATGCCATTTTGATTTATCTGTAGTATTTTTGAGTGTATCTCCTCATATAGCTTTTAGTGGTTGCTCTAGATGTCACATTATGTATACAGAAAACTTACCATAGTCTGCTGGTGTCCACATTTACCAGTTTGAAGTGAGAAGTTTACCTTCCCTTTATATCTCTTTATTCTCTGCCATTTCTAAAGTTATTGTCTGTATCTGTTGAGAACCATGTCAGACAGAGTTATATGTTTCGTTTCAAACATAATTTAGAAAACTCAAGAGGAGAAGGAAAATCTATTGTATTTATCCATACTTTTATTTTACAGTGTTTTTTCTTCCTTCATGTTCCGGGGTTCCTACTTTGATCACTCCCTTTCTGTTTAGAGAGCTTCCTTCAGCCATTCTTTTAGAGAAGATTAGCTGGCAACAGATGTTTTCACTTTTCCTTAATCTGTATGTCTTGGTTTCTCCTTTATTACTGAAGAATAGTTTCACTGGAGGTATATAATCCTGAGTTGACTAGTCTTTCAGCACTTGAAAATATTACACTGCTTCCTTGGTTTCTGATGAGAAATTCACTATCATTCAATTTCTTTGTTCTATAGATGAGGTGCTGTTTCTCTCTTTGTGCTTTCAATATTTTTGTCTGTCTTGGGTCCTCAGACTTGTCTCGGCACTGTTTTCTTTGGGCTTGTCTGGGTTTACTCAGCTTCTTGAATTTGCAGGCTTATGCCTTTTTGCCAAATCTGGGGAATTTTCAGCCATTATTTCTTCAGCTCCACCCTCCCTTTCCACTCCCCCAGACTCCAGGGACATGAACGTTGGTATTTAATTACAGCTCCACAGGGCCCGTGGGTGGGGTGGGAGTTCCAGCTCTCTCTGGACCTCTGCCGATGCCAACCTGGCCAGAATGGGAAGGGCTGCCTCGCTGTTCTTCCTCACACTGCCTCAGTTTACACGGCAGGGGCTCCACGTCCTGGTTATTCCTGGGCGGTGTGAGGGTTCTGACCCCACTAGGCCTTTGCTGATGCCACCCATGCATATTACCTCTGGGTAGAGATGGATGTCCAGGCTGAGCTTGTTGTCTCCAGCGACACAGCGGGGATGGAGGTTAAAGGCTTCATTACCATAACTCATTGGATCGAAAGTTTTGGTTTCCACTTGGCCTTCTTGAACACCAACCCCCGAATAACTGACGTTTGAAGAGACAATCACCTCATAAAAAGGCATCACACTGGATAGCACATGCCTTTGAAGCAGAGTCTTTGGAAGAGATGAACCAAGAAGTTCATACATGATGACTATATAAAAGGAGGTAAGGTTAGAAATTGTAAGATGAAACAACAATAAAGAAACACCAAAAAAGAACTAGATGGAATACCAGTTAGGGAACATATATAATTAAAACAAGGTAATGATGGGATGAAAAGAAAAAGGGATATAGCTGAAGAATGAATTAGTGAGTTGGAAGGTTACGCTAGGAACGCTACCAGAGGGCAGCAAGAGAAGCCAAGAAATATGGAGAATACAAGAGTCTTGAAGAGAGAAAATAAAACTAAGGAAATAAAAGAGAATTTTTAGGAATTAAGAGAATAAGTCTAACCCCTGTGCTGTATACCTGAAACAAATAGAATACTGAATGTCAACTGTAATTTTAAAAAATTATAAAATAAAAAAAATATGCCACAGAGTCTCAAAAGGGAGCAATAAGGAAAACACACATGTGGACTGGACATATTATAGTCAAAGACACAAAATCCTAAAGGTGTCCATGGGGAAAATGCAGACCCATTGCAGAGTTCGACCCAGCCTTAGACTGACATGAGACATCTCAAAATGAGACTCAGATTCAAGAAGTTATTCATTAGTGCTTTTTATGTATTAAAAGGAGTGAGCATAGAATTTGAACATGAGGCCCTGATAAAAATGTCCCCAAGTGTACAGGCTTCAAAAGGCTGCCACTCAAGACTCACTGAAAGAAGTATTTAGAAAGAAATCCAGACATAGTAGCAAGAACTGTATAGGAAGTGAGGCACAAAATATAATCTATCTCTATCTAGAACTAAAATTCAAAGTAATGTGTTTGGGGCCAGGACAGATGCAAGGGCTAAAAAGAAAAGTTAAAATATGCTGAAACTTGTCCTATTGTGGAAAAATACTAAGAAACCAGTATGAGTATATGAGCATAAGAATGGAATTTAAAGCAATGATAACCACACTCAGAACAAAAATAGAATGTAAACCTTTTAAACCAGCAAAACTTGCTAAATCTATTGCAAAATTAGAAAAAAGAAATACCCTAAACAGAGAATATAGACTAAGTCCTGTGATAGTGATTATAGTAAAAGTAAATGGATTAAAGAATAGGCAGGTGTCTGATGGGGGCTGTTTTGTCCTAATCTTTGTGACCCAGGACCTTGGGCCCAGGAACCACCGGGGCAAAAGGCCAGGTGAATAACAGCTGGGAGGGACCTTGGGAGATGGTGCTTGCCCTGTTTCCCACACACCCACCTCACTGAATTATTTTGGGTTTTAAAATATGACCAAATCCCACCCTCAGTTTATGACTCAGGTCTGGGGTCAGGCCATGGGATCCTCATTTTCATAAGTGCCTTAGGTGAGCTTTGAGGATCTCTGGTCTCTGGCCCCTCCCTCAATTCCCAGAGGAGGGGCCTGGGTCTTAGAGAGGGGAAGGGAGTTTGCTAGGGCCACACAGCTGATGACAGAGGGCTGGGAAGGACCATAACATCTGGAAGGGCTCATTCTTTTTCTGGTTCTTAGCAGTAAGCTGGGGGCTCTCAGGGAGTGTTGGCTGTTTCCCGGGCTAGGATGCTGCGTATAGGGGACAGAGACGAAAGTCTTTACCTCCTGTCGAGCCCGCTCTAGCATAGGAAACCCTAAAACAACTTTCTGACAACATGGGGATTCTACACATGGCACTTTTTAAAATGTGAACTTTTTTACTGAAATACAATGTACATGCAGAAAAGCGCATAAGTGTACAGTACAATGTTTTTTTCTAGACAACACAGAAACACTATCACATTGTCTCCTCCTACTCCATATAACCTCTTCCCTGACTTCCACCACTAGAGATTAGTTTTGCCTGTTTTGAAACTTTACAATGATGTAATCGTGTACTTTTTTGTGTATGTCTGGCTTTTTTCAACATCACATGTGGGTCATCCATGTTGGTTTCACTTGGTCATTCTTAGTGTTTTATAGTGTTTCACTGTACGAATACATCACCATGTGATGTCTGGCTCCCAGTGTGGGGTCACTAAATAATGCTGCTCTGCACATCTTTCAGTGACTGCATATACCGTATGTTTTGGTGGGATGGAATTGCTGGGTTTGTAGGATTTGGTATGCTGTGTTTTCATTTCTTGGTTTTCTTTCCAAAGTTTTTATTATTTTTCCTTTTTAAAATTAAGATATTATTGACATATAACATTGTATTTCAATCATACAACATAATGATTTGATATTTGTGTAGACTGCAAAATGATCACCACAGTGAGTTAACATCTATCACCACAAAAAGTTACAAGTTTTTTTTCTCCTGTGATTAGAACTTTTAACATTTACTGTCTTGGTAACTTTCAAGGACGTGATAAAGTCAACATAAAGTGTGGGAAATCATTCTGGTAAGACACAGAATCTTTGCCCTCCAGACAGATAAGTCAGAAGGTAAAGAAAAACCTTTAACAATTTCTTATTAGGAGAAGACAAATAACCCAAGAAAATATTGCCATTTTAACAAATTCTTATTTGGTATCAGTATAGTATTTAATACTAAAGCTCTTGTTGGAAATCTTGTAAATAAACCCATCAAATCTTAGCCAGCTTTGACCACTCAAAATTCCTTTCTGCAAACTCACAACTTTCTATGGCCATATACATTCCTTACAGTATAACTTCCCAAGGAGGCAAAAATGAAAATGTTTACATATATATATATATATATATATTATACATCTATATATATTATACATCTATATGTATACACACATATATATGGCCTTCAGTACCATTTAAAGAGGCAAAATAAACCTAAGATTATGCTTTTAACTAATGTTTCAATATTTTATTGAAAATGATTTAGGAATTGAATGATTATCAATTATTTAACTCAATTTAGAATCAGTCTAAGATTTTAAGTTACCTAAAGGTCTTGGAAACTGCCTTCCAGTTGACATACTGCAAAATATAACTAGTGTTAAAATAATATTTGTCAGAATAATGATTTACTTTGGTTAAATATAAATTTTCCATACTCTTAAACTAAATGAAGTGATGCTAACTTACTCGATCAGTAAACCTGTGTGGGTTTAGGAAGAGCATGTACCCAAATAGGTAAAATGTAAGCTTGTACTATACTTAACACTGATAGTGCAGAAAAGACATAGCTGTTTCTGTTAAAACTATTAAATTAGTCTCATTTGCAAAAGAGTTCTGTAAATTATGTGATACTGAATTCGTAAAACAGTTGGATGAGCTTGTATAAGAATGCCTTTTTGCCACATTGAAAGCATTAGTGGTTCAATTTCCTTAATTCACAGTGATTTTAGGAATATTCAATTTATAGAAAATCTTTTCTCTAAAGTAATTCTCAGTTGAAATAGAGGTCCTTTAAGACGTCTGTAATCTAACCTAATTTGATTATACTACACACTCAAGCACAGAAACATACAAACAGGTCTTATAGCTTCAATTTTTAAATTTCATCCATGTGTGAAGAGTACACAGAGAAGAACAAAACTCGCAGTTTTGAACACTTCGTATCGGTGGGCTGTTCACTTCCCATGGGTATGACTTCTTAATTGCTTTGAGCTCAGAGAACACAAAGGAGTAGCAAACAGAAGCTCGTTGTCTTTCACCAACAGGAATGTGACCTCTAGAAGTCATCACATCCATTGGTCACTGCCTCCCAGGGCTTCCTCACTAATCTATGTGTCATGTCCAATTGGTGGTAGCAAGAGAGCTTGGGAGTATGATTTTTTTCCTAGCTTGTACCTTGGGAAGATGGTTCATAATGTAGGAGAGGGCAACACGAAGGGGCCCAAACGGCTTAGAAAGGTGGTAGAAGGCCATTGGTGACAGAGCCCCACAGCACTTGGTGTTCATCGTTACCTCCCCTCCCCCGCAGGTCCATAGAAGCCTGCTCTCCTGGGGCGGACACATATCTATCTATCCATCTTTCCCTCCCTCTCTTCTCTCTTCCTCTTCCTCTCTCTGACTTACTCCAAATTCCGGTGTCTGATCTGACTTCCCCTTACTTCCTGTTCTGGCACAGACTGGACAAGGCCCAACAATGGGGCAAAGAAGCCGGCAAGGACTGCCTTGTAAACTCCAGGCATTGTTTGCATGCAAATGACAGTGAAGTTTCTCCTAGAGTAGACAAGCCAGACCCCCCTCTTGGACCTAGTGCTTGAATAGAGCTGAACTCAAAGCTGTATTTCCTGGAAATTCTGGAGTGATTACAATTCACTACCTGGCAAGTCTTCCTCAAACCAGAGGCCCGACTTCCTGCCTAGACAGAGTCCTTCACTTACCTGTGAGATGGAAGGTCAGGGCACTGCGAGCTCCTTGCCCTCAGGGGTGTTCCCTGGCAAAAGTGATGGAGTAGAGATCCCGGCCCCCCGAAGGTCAGTACCCTTGTGCTGGCCGTGGAGGGCTAGTAGGCGGCCCAGCTCAGCACAAGGCCTAGCAAGTCCTCTCAGTCATCATTGACTTGACAGGGGCAAGGCTCAGCCCGACACCACTGCTGTGGCTACTGTCTGGGACCTACGGCTGAGGTCCCTGGATGTTCACCACAAAGGACATCTGGGTGACGGATGGTGTTCAAGTGGCAGGTAGCAGGCATTGCATCTGGGTTCATGGGGAAGCTACTGGGATTCTTTAGACTCCAAGGAAGACTTGGGATACCCAAGACACACGGGGCCTTCCTGGAGCATGGCTGCGACCCTGAGCCAGCTCCATGACAGGGACCAGGTCAGGCTGCACCACTCTGGGGATGGCCGTGGGCTCTCTGTTGCAACCCCAGTAGTGTCAGCAATCAAAAGCAGCATTCGATCATTACGACTATGGCTCGGGTATCTGTGTGAAGGGGCACATGTCAAGATGTTGATAATGAGGTCGATGCAAAGTCACACAAAGCCAGGCCAGAATTGTTACTGATTCAGTTTCAATCCTTGAGATCCTGACTCACCCTTCGGGGAACAGGAGCGCCATGTCTTAGGGTGGTAGTCTTGGGGCTGGGTTACAGTGGTGTGCTCTTGGCACTGAGGCTGGACTCAGCTGCAGGCAGACTGGGACACCATTCTACAGCCCATGTGTCATAAATACGTTTACAAGTTACTTGGAAGCCTGCTCTCATGACCCCCTTTCTTCAAAAGGGCAACGGATGTCCCTTATAAGGACACCAGTTTTATTTGGTTAGGGCCATACCCCATGGCCTCGCTTAACCCTACTTGCTTCCTTAAAGGCCCCATCTCCAAACAGTCACAGTGGGGGTTAGAGCTTCAACACTGGAATGGGGGGTGGGACAAGTCTGTCCATGACAGATGTCAGTGGCCAGAGCCAAGTCATGGCTCCTAGCTGCCAGGAGGCTGGGGAAGTGGGGAGCAGGACTGTCATGATGCTTCCACCACTCATGTCCCGTTAGTCCTAGGTGGTGCTGTAGACTCAGTTGAAATTCAGCTAGCAAGGACAAGGGGATTTGGAATGACTGTTTTAATTTACCAAGTACTGATTTTCTCCATACCCAAGGCCACGGACCCCATCGCAAAAGCACAGTGGTTACCCTACAAATGACACTGCAGTTGTTTCACTCCAACTCCACTCCTAATGTTGGTCACAATTACCCCTGTCCACACAGCCCATGGTGGAAAGACTTTTTTTGCGATGGGTGAGGAATGGGGAGCCTACCTGGATTTCTCCCAAGAAGCTGCCTTCCTGATTACTACCCAGGCATTGACTCAGCAGCTCACAGGCAAGTGATGCCCACCCGACCCCCTGCCCAGGCCCTGCTCATGTGGGAGGAAAAGCAGACGGCTCTGCACAGGACCTGGCTGAAAGGTAGCAGTGGGGTGAGGAATTGAGTTAGCCTCTTAGGTGGTCACCAGCTAGTCATCATGTAGATAGCGACCCTGGCAGGTGAACGTACCCCTGCCTGCCCTGGGCCTTGGCAGACATTGCCAATCAATTGCACACTTTTACACTGAGCCCAAAGCTGCAGACAACTCGATCAGTTGTCTGCAGCTTTGATCTTCCTCCCCACCCCGCAACTCCCTCCAGTGACTGGTGGGATGAATTCTAAGAGCCTGAGACAGGAGCCCTGGGAGAAGGGGGAAGGTAGGAGGCAGCCATACTTTCCTACCCAGGAGCCCCTTCTCTCCCCTTGGGGGCCCCACAAACAGAGCTGGGCAGTGGCTGCCACTTGCTGTGGGCAGGTGATATTGGCTTTGCAGGAGCGGCCAGGGGCCAGAGGAGCTGGGAAAGTCCTCTGGGAACCAGGAGTGTGTTCAGGGACAGGTCACCTGCCTTTGCCCAGCACTAAACCTCTCCGCGCCTCACTCTGGGCACAGCGCAGAACCTGGAAATGACCGTGCTAACTTCATAGGTGCGCCGACGTGGCCCCGGGAGGGGCAGGCGCTGCAGACACCACAGGAGCGAGTGTGATGGGGACCTTGTCCAGACCACTGCCACCTGCCCTGCTAGCCCATAAGCCAGGGATACTGCACGGGCAACCTGGCAGTGACCCAAGTCTGCCCTGCCCTCCTGGCTGGAAGCCCACTGAGTTTTCCAGCAGTGACATCTTTGGAGTCATTTGCTTAGGAAACTGGCCTTGGCCCATCGATGACAACAAAGAATGGGGGCTGCTGTCTGTTTCTGAGCAATGCAGGACTCCGACTTGATAGGTGGAAAAGCCTGAGCCTACAGGTGGGTGGCCTGGCTGGGGCTAGGCCCCTTAGGGTAGGGGACAAGAAGGGTAGTGAATGGGCAGGTACACCCGGTTCAAGGGGCAGAAGCCACTACCCAGCTCCAGGCTGTGGTCCCATATGGTCAGAAATTCTCACTGCCATCAACAGCTTTAATGGCACAGCTAATTTGAAAGGGGTCCTAGAAATGACCCCAAATAGGTTACACCCCAAAGGTAAGTGCTCTGCCACTCCTGCTGGCCTGTGGGTCCCTGGGCAGTCAGAGACTGTCAGGACCTGGCAGGTAACACACATGAGTAAGGATAGTGAGCCGACCTGCGGCACACCTGTCCACTCAGGCAGCAGTGCCCAGAGGCACGTGCAGGCTGCCCTTCCAGGAGCCAGGCTTCCTCCTGCTCAGCCCAGCTTGGTGGCCTCACCCCTAAGTTCCAGATCTCAGAGCTTTTTCCCATTTGTGAGGACAACTGTGAGGAGTGAGAAAATCATGCAAAGCTGGCACAGTGGAGCTGTGGGACAGGGCGCACAGAGGCTTTCAAGGAATCTTGCCTGCATAAGGCCCAGGAGTTTGCTGACTCCCAAGCAAGGGCGCAACTTTCTTCCAGAGATGGGCTGGACACTGATGCCCCATGCGGAGTCTCCAGAGCAGCCTCCAGAGGGCGCCACAACCACAGCTTTGAGCAGCCGGTGCCCAAGTCCAGCCGCCGGGAGCACCTGGCTACCCCTGTGCCAGGAGAGGCCGCTGTGCCTTTGAAGATGAGGGGACCCCAGCGACCCTGCCCCATCCCAGGTAGGACTCCACACATTATAAGTAGCCCAGCACCTACGGCACCCGCAGGGAGATAGCAGAGCACAGTCCTCTTACCCCTCTGTCAACTACCAACCCCGAGGCTGGGAGAGGAGGGAAGCACCCTGTGGAGTAGGGGATGGAGGCCACACAGCTCCTTGCAGCTACCTGGGCTGGTGCCTGGCAGTTACCGGGAGGTGGGAGGGGGGTTTTTAGCAGTGGTGACCACCACTCTTGACTTCCATACTGCTGGCACCAACTTGGAGAGCAGCTCCCTCACCTGTGCCTGACTGAGGCCCTCAAATAAGAGGTAGGAGGCTGAACAAGATGGCCTTCAGCCCTGGCAGCCCACTCCCTGGTGCTAGACGTGTTGCATGGCCCTCCTCTGAGTTGTCATACTCAGTGATGGCCATGGGTAAGCAGCCCTGTCCCTGTCCCTGGCTTCTGCTCACCTGGCAACTAAGGGAGGCCATACTAATTGCCCCTCCTGTGGCTTGAGGTCACAAGCATCCCAGGGATAGAGTGAGTTCCAGTGGTGATAGTCAAAAGCCACCTGCTGACCAATCTGAGGCCCAAGTCAGGGGCCTGGCCCCACGCCCACCACCACAGCCTGCGGGGCATGGTGCCTCTGGAAGGCAGCCTCCCTCCCAGACAGGGACCCTCTTCTCCCCAGAGCCCACAGGGAGGGGTGTTGGGCAGTAGGGTGTGCAGGAGCCCCTGAAGCCACGTCTGAGGCAATGCAGACGCCCAGGCTCACTCTGGCCCTTCCACTCCCCTTTCCCTCCAGGCACGCCCAGTGGGAACCTGGCCCACCTGTATGCGTGGCAGGCCAGTGGGGGTGAGTGGGGGCTCAGGAAGGGCTTAGCGAGAGCCCTGCGAGTCTGTGCCACTCCTGGGCAGGCCAGTTCAGGCTTCCCGCTGGCATCTCAGCCCTCAGGAGCTCTGCTAACAGGAGCCTCCTTCTTACCAGGACCTTGTGGCTCAGCTCCCAGTGCAGGAGTCACCCCTCCGCTCTGCCACTTACCTGGTGGGGGAAACTGGACAAGTCACCGGCCCTCTCTGAGCCGCAGGCCCCCATTTACAATGACGAAGGTAACAGGCAGTTGTCCTGAGGCTCCACCAGGAAAGTGAATTCAAGGTGCAGGACAAATGTCACAGCCTGAAGTAGGAGCAGGAGGCTCTTCTGCTTTGGGTCCCACCCTTCAGTGGGGTGGCAGCGTTCTGGATCCAAGTGGGTGCTGGGCAGTCTTTCCACTTGGCTCCCTGTGCTCCCACAAGTATGTCCCCACCTGACATTCCCACAGAAGGTCACACCATCACACCTCAGAGCTGGGTGGGTTCACACCACGTTTTATTGGATTTCCCTTGGGCACCTGGATGCCTCAAGCTGCTATCCCTTACCCATCCCTGGCCTCTGCTCCCAAGGGCCCCAGCTGGGAGCTGCTGGCCCCGCACCTGTCTTCTCTCAGGGCCTTCCAACTGGGCCCCAGCCCCCGGCAAACCCCATCTTCCTGCCACCTCCCTCTGTGCCAGGCTGTCCTGGCAGGGGCCCGTTCCTGCTCAGGCACAGTCCAGCTCTTCTGTGGAATAGGCTCCGGCACAGAGCCCACTGGCAGTGTCCCCCAGCGCGGGCCACATCAGACCCTCCACAGCACAGCACTGCGGGCTCGGACCTACAGCTTGGTGTTGAGGTGAAAAGAGAAGTGGGGTGCTGCATAGGTTGTGGCAGGTGGCACATGCCACGCAGATGAGGCTGGGCAAAGTCTGTGGCGGAGGGCACTGTCGAAGGATGCCTGGGGGAAGTGCATCAGGCCGGCAGCCATGGGCGAGGGTGCTGTAGTGGCCAGGAAGTGAGCCGGGAAGGCTGGAATGACCAGAGGGCTCAAGGGGAGTGTGGTCTGGCCCTTTAAGGGATCTGGGGTGCCGGCAAAGTTCAGTGGGCAGCGCAGCATGGTGCCCCTGTAGGCCTCTGGGAGTGCAGGCCCCAGGGCTGGGCCCAGCAGGCAGGAGACAGCCAGGCCAGGCCCCACAGACTTGGCCCCACACTCCTTGGTGTCCACCTCCCTGAGGAAGGGTGACACTGCCCGTAGTTTTTTGCCACAAGGGGCAAAACCCTCTTCCTCCCGGCTGCGCTTACTGAGGCCTGGGCTGCCAGGGAAGGTGGGCAGGGGCACAGGGCTGTCAGCAGAGGCTTTGGCCATGGGGGTCACCCAGCAAGCTTTGGGCGTGGGACAGAGGCTGTCTTTTGTGGGACCACCTTTGCGGAATGCAGAGGGGCGGCTGGCACCCCCACCCCACACCAGCGGTGGCTCTCTGGCTGGCAGCCCCCTCTCTTGGCTAGAGGGCCCCAAGAGCACCCCATCTTTGAGATAGGAGAAGAAGTCCCGGGGGTGCTGGCTGATGGGCTTCAGTACCTTGGAGGGGCAGGCATGGAAACAACCAGTGAAGATGGGGGCTGGAGGGTGGGGGCTCGCCTGAGCCTCCTCCCTGAGGTTGCCACCGGGGGCCTGTGATCCCTCATGAGCGGCCAGCCGGTGCCTGGGGTTCTCGGACGGCCCTCCTGGATTCGAGGGACTTTCCGGGAGGTGAGCAGCTGGGGACACCTGGGGCTCCCTGTTGGGGCCACCTGCCCCATGGAGACAGCCCTCCTCCTGGCACTGCAAGGCTTCTGCCTTGCTCACCTGGGCCAGGAGCTTCTTTTTGGCCAGTGGTGACATGATGCCATGTGTCCCTTTGCAGTAGAAGCTAGACAGGAGCCGCTTGTAGGCCTCAGGGCAGCTGCTGGCACCCATGAAGGGCAATGAGGACCCAGAAGCTGGGCCTGGCTGCTCCGTGGTGTCCCGGGAGGACTCCTGGCTGGGGGGCCTCACCAGGTCTGTGGCATCTGTCTTAGTCTTTCCTGGCATCATCTGGAATAAGAAAAAGCCAGGCCTCAGGACTGGGTATGAGCCATGCATCCTGTTCTGGGGACCTGGTGACAGCAGGGCTCCAGGGAGAACCCCAGAGCCTCTGCTAGCCCTTCCAACACCTTTGTGCAAAAATTTCAAAAGGTGTCCAATCCTCTAAATACACACAGCCTGATGTAAGGGCATGGGGCTTGGGAAATGGGATGCAGACTGGAGTTCAGACCCCACGTGGCACAACTGGTTCTATGCAGGGAGCACTGCAGCCATACCACAATGCGGACAGGTGGGGCAGGTAGGAAAGGCGGGGGACAGGGAGGCCCAGGGTCAGCTGGTGGTCTGGCTGGGCTAAGTGCTCACCTGGCCCACTGGCTTCTCCTCCTTGGCCTTCTTCGGCCTCTCAGTGGCCCCATCGTCCCCCCGAGTCTCCTTGGCCATCTTGTATTGCTTCCTGGGCTTGGAAGGGGGCAGCGGCTTGTCATCCTCCCCTTTTAGGTGTCGCACATATGGAAGGACCAGCCTGGGGAAGAGCTGCAGGTCCACCAGGCAGCACGGCCAGCCCTCCCACCTCCTCCCTGCAGCTGTGGGCACCCCTGAGGAGAGTGCACACAGGCAACGCCAGGGCTACGCTCGCCATCTGGTCCAGGAGGCCTGCAGCCTGGCCAGCACTCCAGCGGCAATGAGCAGAGTGTAAGGCCTGCACCATGCTGCCCATCCTGCCCTACCCCTGTACACGGCAGAATATTCTCCATCACCCACCTCCCCACCGCCCCCATGGCTCTGCCTGCCCAGCTTTCCTATAACTGGTCCCCAGCGCACCTCTCGTAGTGACGGCGCGTGCACGTGGCCGCACTGGTGCTGCCAGGGCTGCCCCCTAGTTCGTCATACACGTTCTTCCAGAGGCGGCGGCCAGTCACCTATAAGGGCACCACGTGAGGATGTGCACACTGGCGGCGGGGTCTCACTAGGCAAGGATGGGGGCAAGGACAGCAGTTTTGCAGCTGCTTTTCCATCAGAGAGGTGAGAGGTCGGGGCGGGGGTGCTCCTCAGGTGGCGGGCCATTCTCCCCTCAAGGCCACATGACTGCTGGCCCACACAGTTTTCAGAGCTCGGGGAGAGCAGAGCAGATGGTGAAGAGGAAAATCTGCTTCAAGCAGCAAAGTACAGAGGGCAAGGCGGGCCCTCGCCCTCCACGCAGCATGCAGGAGAGCTGGGGAGGGCAGGACTCAGCCCTGCCTCCTGTTCTTGTCTGGCCAAGGACAACTCGTTGGGCTCACGCTCTTCCCCAGCTTCCCCTGGGTGCAGCAGACACATCTGGGAAGATGTGGCATGGTGGAGGGCTCAGGTACCTTCCTTACCATTTCATAGGCTCCCAGCTTCTCCACTGCCTTGTAGATCTTCCACAGGTTAACTGGAGAATGAGAGGGCAGGGCCGCTGTCAGTCTCTGTGGGAGGAGAGAGCAGCCAGCAGCCCGTTTCCATGGCCCTGTCAGGCATGCACAGAACCTGGGCCATTGCGATGGACTGCAGGCCAGTGGCCGATTAGCATAGAAGTCCAGCTCCACCCATTGCCCGCCCAGTACCTGGGAGGGGATGCCCTTTATATGCGCAGCCCCTGTGGGCTGACAGCATCAGGGTCATCCAGAGCAAAGGTGCCTGCCCCAATGCCCTGCCTGGGTGCAGTCCCCTGCTGGGCCCCCTCCCTGCCTGCACCCCAGGGACGCACTCTGCTTGAAGCCAAGATGGGGCACCCTCTCGATGGGTGTGTGTCGCTCCTTCATGAACTTGTAGAGGCTGACCAGGAAGGCCTGCTCCTCCTCCCGCTCCCCGCCTGCCTCGAGGGCATCCTGGAGAAAGAACAGGAGGCACTGGGATCAGCCCCTAGTTGGTGGGTAGCTGGGGACAGGTGGAACCACTGGCTGCTGGGGAGGAAGGAGGTGCATGGCTCCAGCCCCAGTCTCCACAGCAGGGAGTAGGCCTCGAGCCCACTACTCTGGGCTGGAGAGATTGTCCTGGCATCAGAAAGACACAGTTGTCATCTATTAGTGCCCAGCATCCCAGGTCAGGGGCCAGAGAGGCCTTGCTCCAGAGACAGCCATAAGAGCAGCCCCACACCTTCTCCAGTTCTTTCTCCAGGCACAGGTCACTTTCCTTATCTTGCTCTAGATTTGTTACATCTGCATCTCAACTCCTCTACCAGACTGTGCCTGGCTGTGGGCTCGGTGTCCACTGAGGTCAAAGATGAAGAGACAAAGGGGCTTGGTGCTTTCTGGTGCTGTGGGGCTGCTCGGCCGGGCCTGTGCCCCCTGAGTCTTTGTCACGGTGGTCTGCCTCTCTGACCCACCAGTCTGCGTGCTGAACTCAGGTACAGCCATGTCTTGGGTTCCAGTGCACTTGCTCGATGCACAGGACTGGGCGTGTTCGCTCCCAGGGGGAAGTTTCTGCTGATGCTGTTCACCTGGCTGGAGGCTCAGGGCAGAGGGCGCAGTTGGGCTGGGGCTGAGGGGTTGGGGAACAGCCAGCTCCCAGGTCCAGGATGGGAGGGCCCCTGACACCAGGAGGATGTAACCGTCTGGGCCTGGGACACTGCAGAGAGCCATAGGTCCTCCAAATATTCTACAGAAGTGCTGTTTTGGTGTTTTCTGATGTATCCAAGACCGCTGACAAGAAACACGCAGGCTCGTATTACCTAGGACACTGCAGCACCCTGCCGATGAGGTGCTGGGCTGGCATGCTTGCAGCCGCTCTCCATGAGAACCTGCACTTCCTTCCTGTCCTCTGACCTCCACACAGGCCATCAGGAACTGTGACCAACTGTGACTGCTTTCCTACGTGAATTAACATTTTTACTCCAGACTGTGCCACCCCAACAAACGGCCAAAATGAACGGGTACTGAGGCTGACCGTGCTGAGCCATGTCACCCACGGCTCCTCCTTGGATGGCACTCATCACAACTGCCCCACTGGTCTCACAGAGGGACTTTTATGTCTACATTATAAATTTGAACAGATGGACAGAGAGATGTGGATGAAGTTTTACATCATAGAATAGTGTTTTTATCTGTCTCATCTGATCAGGGTTCCAGGCGACCTTCGTTTAAGAAAGGGTTCGGCTATAAAGGCCAAGTCTGACAGCCCTGCAGTGGGAGGGCACATTCTGCGGCCTGCCGGCTCTCACAACTCCCAGTGCAGCTTAGCTCTGCGGGGTGAGGGAGGGCCACATCTCCCTCCTGAGAGCTTGGGGTCATCTGGAAAAGTCCCCTGGGGGGTCGCCTAACTCACCTCCAGCTGGATGGGGCTCTGGCTCCTACTCTGCTCACCATCAGGTTGAGGGGACACAGGTGGGTCTGGGGGGTCACCCCCCTCTGACTGCTTCCTTTTCCCTCTGATAGGAGGTGCTGCGAGGAGAGGAAGAAGAGGAAGAGAAGGAGAGGACGGTGAGAGAGAGGCAGATGGGGATGTACAGGGGGCCGGGAGCGGCTCCCCATGGAGAGGCAGCAGGTTTGAAAGGGCCAGGTCAGGCGAGTGTTCTTCCCCTGCAGGGTGTCCTGTGCCCTCAGGGTGAACCTGTAAACACATATGTCCCTGTGCTCACCTCCACAGGTCCTGCCTGTGCCGCGCCTGACAGGTGGCCTCTCTCAGTTCCACCACTCCCCATATCTCTGAAGGAAACCCTAAACCAGCTTGGGGTCAAGTCAGAGGAGGCTGGTGTGGGGCTGTGGCGCTTGGGAAAATCCTATCTCCAAAGCCTGCCCCAAATCTTGGCAGGACATTTCTATTCGGCAGTTCGGCCGAAAAGCTGCGGAGAAAGCTGCGGAGGCTGCCGTGCTTGCAGGCCCCCAGAGCACCGCGGGGTGCTGGGATCACAGAGCCTCCAGGAATAATCAAGAAGAGTAAGTTCCTGTTTGTGACACATCAACCTTTCCCTGAGCATTTGCAGAGGCCTCACTGCCCCTGCTCCCCTTACCTGCAAGGGTCCTGGTGACTTGTCAGGACCCACTTGACAAGTTGCTGCCTCTGCGAGGCCTTTCAGCCAAACATGGCGCTCCTGCCTCTCTCTGGTCTCCTCACATCCTGACAGATTGCTGTCACCTGTCTGCCAGGTAAGCATGAACTCAGGGCCCTGACTCAAGGCAGCCATGAGCTGATGGTTGCAAAAACACAACATTCCTGTCCCTGCCGAAAACACAGCCATGGAAACTACCTGGGGCTGTGCAGCGGGCTGGCAGCAGATCCGATGCCAGGAAGCCCGTCTTTTGAGCATCTTTTCTTTCTTCTTTTCTTCTTTATATTAATCTAGTATGAACGGCCCCAGGTCCTGGTTTACTCCAGCTCAGTAAGTCCTTACTATGGGGAACCGAGAGGTTCTTCTTCATCTCAGACAGAAAAAAATGTCCTTAAGAACGACAGACCCATGCCACCATGGCCCACAAGGCCAGCAGCACCCAGAGACACGTGCTCCCAGAGCCTGCTGTCCCCTTTGGTAGCTGCTCACATAAGCACCATTATGCCTGCAGTCACTCAGGGGCACAGGTCCTCAGCTCTGTGTCCCTGGCACTCTCATGTACGTCCTCTCATTTAGTCTCAGAAGGGATCACATTTTAAAGAAGGGGAAACTGAAGCCACGGGCGTTAAGTTCTTGTCTCCCCGGGGGACCAGGGTTCAGAACGAGGCTTGGCTCCACCATCACTGTGGCCGCTGTGGTTACTGCCAACATTTGCAAAACCTTGAGGAAGAGTCTAAATACGCCTGGAAGAGAAACCAGTCCAAACGCTTGTCAGAGGGAAAAACTCAGCTATCCTCTTAGGCTGCCTCCTGACACTGAAGTCATGGCCAAGCTCCAGAAGTAACCGGGCACTAATGAGACCCCCCCCCGCCCAGGCTGGTGCTTTTCCTTGGGCAACTGTGCCTCAGTCTCCCTTCTGTGAAACAGTGGAGAAAGCCCTGGAGTCCTCTGCTAACTGTCCATGAAGTCTGGGTCATGGGGCACATGCTGCCACCAGTCTCTCTTGCTCCCTGCCTGCCTGCTCTGCTCTGCCTTCACGCCCTCTCTCCCCTCTTCCCCGTAGGACCCTCAGCATTGAAGAAATCTCCATCTGCTCCTGTGACCCTCCTGCAAATTGGCCATGTGACCCTGGCAAGCTGCTGTCCTTGGGCCTCAGAGGAGTAAGCGGTTGGACCAGGGCCCATTTCAGTTACCCGAGGAACATTCTAAAGACACTGATGCCTGCCTCCCCATCCCTACCTGAGTTTGACTAAAGGCCCTGCAAGGGGCATCCGAGTTTAGAGCTCCCTGGGGACCTCAGAGGGCAGCCAGGTTGAGAGCTACCAGGCTAGAGGCTCTCTAGTCCCTTCTGCTTGGTTCCAGAGCTGGAGCGCTCTTGCCTGGGCCACACTCAGGGAAGGTCTCCTGGAGTCTGGCGTTCAGGTTACCTGGAAAGGAGGTCACCAATTTGAGCCATTTAACCCCAGACAGCAAGAGGATTAGAGCACTTGCTGAGAGCCACAAAGAGACGCACTCTTTGCCTCTGTGCCCAGCTGAGTCCCCACGTGAACTTGGCTTCCATTCTCTCCCACCAGGGCCAGTGTGCTCACTGTCCTGGCTGGGCCTTCTGGGCTCTACTGCTACAGCCTTAAGTGGGAGAGGGGAGACTCCCAGCCCTCTTCCTCCAGGGTGCCCTCAGTCCTGGCCTGGCTGCCCGAACTTCTCCCTTCCCCAGTCATTTGTACATCAGAGTTCCAGGGAGATAGATCTACATTTGGAGAAGGGGCTCTGCTATGAAACCCGCCCCATAGGTGATGGGTTAGCCCTCCTGCCTGCACAGCTCCCAGCTGACCCCTCCTACCCAGGGCCCGAGACAGTGGCTGTGCCCCTCAACTGACTCAGAGGGGAGGGGCTTTTGGACAGGCCACCCCAGTGTCGCAGCCATGTCTGGCCCATAGAGCCAGGAGACACCCACCTGCCCTAAGCAACTGCTGCTGCCATGAGTCACTACCTTACCTCACTCACAGATCCCCTCTAAGCACAAAGCCAAAGATGCCCTATTGTAAAGAGGAGGAGATTTAACTACAAAAACCCCTGCTCTCCAAAGGAATGTCTTCAGACATTACTTTTCCCATCCAGGAAGCAATAATGACAATAATGGTGATTGTCCTTTCACTGTTTACTTTGAATACATCTGGAATCTGTAAGGTGTGAGATAAGGACCTAACCACATTCCCCCCCCACACACACACACATTGGTTAGGTGGTTCCAGTATTCAGTGAGTGACTCCCTCCCCCCAAAATTATAAATGCTTACCCACTGCCCCCAATCTAAAGGCTTTTAAGGAAGACATCTGGGATAGGTTTGAACTTTCAATTCAACTCCATCCATGTGGAATGCTGGGCCCCATGCACACTGCTGTAATTTTTGTGGTTTTGTAAAACAACTTACTATCCAGAGGGCATGTCCCCATCATTACTCTTCTGTTTAAAAAGTTCCATCTGAACTTTAATATAATTCTGTCACCTTCTCTTAAAAAAATAAGTCTATGGCCATGCCACCCTGAATGTGACCCATCTCATCTGATCTCAGAAGCTAAGCAGGGTTGGGCCTGGTTAGTACTTGGATGGGAGACCACCTAGGAATACCGGGTGCTGTAGGCATTAAATAGATAAATAGATAAATAAATAAATAATAACAACAAATTTTAAAAATTTAAAAACACTGGGGTTTTCGTGGAATTACATTTAAATCTAGGAATTACTTTGAGGAGAAGTAACACCTTTCTGTATTGCATCTTCCGTTTGAGGATCACGTGTCTGCACAGATTCAGGTCTCCCTTTGCTGTCCTCAACAGTCCTTCTTAAAGGCTCCACGTCCTTCCTGTTGAGCCTATTCCCTGTGTTTCATGCAGTGAGATAACAGTGTGAGAAAAGCCTTGATAATCTGTGGTAGGACTCAGCTCCACAGGCCCTGACACTCCCTTACTTCACTGCTGGGAAGAACACAGAGGAAGGCTGGTGGCCCAGTTCCTCACTGGGCAGGGAGTGGGCATGCTGGGTACTGGGCACAGGGACTGCTCAAGGCCCTTCCTGTGTTGGGAATCTGATTTCTGTTCAAGTCTGTGGTGCTGTCAAAGTCAACTTAAGCCCCAGATCCTACAACTGCAGCCCTGAAGGGGTTAGTTTCAGTCCCTAACGCCAAAAGAGGATGCTTCCTGCCATCCATGTGGCCTGTGGCCATTGCCTCCCCCACTTCCACACTATACAAACTCAAATCAGTGCCCTGGCAGGCTTTGGACCAGGCATTCCTGCACACATCCTCACTGAAACTTCCCAGCCACCCAGTGGCTGTAATATCCCCTTTTTACACCTACAATATCTGAGGCTCTGAAAGGTTCAGTAACTTGCCTGAGGTCACACAGCTCACTAGTGGCATGGCTGGGCTTCAGAACCAGAGCAGCTTGACTATCCTGAGACAATGAACCCTGAGGTCTAGAGGTTTTCTTTAACTGGAGCAGGGATATTCCAGTTCCTTATATGTGCTCAGGGGTGCAAACTTGCCTGCACTCCTTGAGCAGGTCTGTAGGCTCCCATCACATAGCTCCCCTGAATCTGCTGACAAGAGCCTCCCCTGCCCACCAGATGAAAAGCTGAATCTTTGCCAAGTTGGTCTCTGCTTCTGTACTTCGGTGTCCCCATTTGTAAGGTGGCTATGCTACACTCTATGGGCCCAACATGCTGAGCAGAACAAATTGAGAAACAACACTTCCCCCACAAACCACAGCCAAGTACATGTGTGAGTATATGTGATTGTGTGTGTTATATGTGACTAAGAGTGTACTGTGTGTATTGTGTGGGAGTGTGTGTGACTATCACATAAGTATATGTGACTGCATGTACATGTCTGTAACTGCAATTGTGTGTGTGCATGAGTACACAAGTGTTTGACTGTGCAACTATGTTTGAGTGTGCATGTGTGAGTGCCGGCAGTGGGTGAGGTCCGCTGAGCTGCGTGGGGCAGGAGCAGTGCCTCCATCAACATCAGCCTACTTGATCCCAGACACTCCTGATGCCCAGAGGGGCTTGGGTTGGGACCAGGTCAAAACTACACAGCAGGTCACTGAGTGACCCAGTCAGTGCCAGGTGCACCACTTCTTTCTCCCCCTCTCTGCCTGCCCCACCCCTTTCACCCTTCGTGTGATGGGAAGGAAGTGACACTTCCTTTCATGAAAAGTCACCCACTAGGAGCACTATGTCAATGGTAACAGCAGCCTCCATAACAGCCAGCAGCCACGGCCCCACCCCCTTTCCTGAGGGGCATGGCTTAAGGTGCTGTGCTCTTAGGTTCAGCTAGAGCCCAAAGGCCATCTTTGAAGCGGCTGGCCACTCGGTGGCCCTGTGGACAGCCACCTGCAGGTGGCGGTTTGGAGCCTGCTCTGGTGGGCAGTACCTGGACGGCTGCGCTCTGACCAGCACTAAGGACAGACAGCTGGACATGGGACCCCGGAAGGCTCTTGCCACAGCCCCACCTCAGTCTCTCAGCTGAGACCAGGATGACAGCCTGAGAGAGTACAAAAAGGTAGGAGCGGGGCGCTAAATGTGAGACCGCCCGCTGGAAGGCCTCATTGAGACTCCGATCCCTCTTAGTTACTCTGGCATGTCCTCAGAGACCCGATTCCAGGCCGGGGCTGCACCCCCCGCCCTTCGCGCCAAGTCTGAGTGATGTCTGATGATCACAGTAGCAGCTCCAGCCGTGTCCTGTTTCCTCTGCCCCCAAGCACTATGCTCTGTGTCCCCACCGCACCTGGAGAAGACATGCTCAGGTTCCAAGACGCTGGAGAGTGAGGGCACAGCCTGATCCCTGCAGGGGCACTCAATGCTTCTGCGCCATTCCCCTCCCAGGGTCCCCCGATGAGGCTCTCCCGGGTGCGCGCGCGCTCGTGGTGCGGATCCTAGAAGGGAGTGCAGACCCTCCCTCATGGCCGGAACCGGGGAGTCTCGGGACCTCAGCTTCTCGGATGAAACCAAAGGAGGGGCTGACTCTCTGAGGCCTTTCTACCTCTGCCGCTCCAAGTCCTCGGCGCGGACAGGCCCCTGGGCTCGGATGGACTCTAGAACTCCTCTCGTGACCGACCTTCTAGCCTCCATCTCCCGCCCCTCCCCTGCCCTGAAGGCGGAGACCCCGAAGCGCCTAACTGTGGTACATGTAGGGAAAACAAGCGCAGGTCACCCACCCCTCGGCCCGGGGACCCTCTTCACCCGCCGACGAACCCGCAAGAGGCCGCAGGGTGGCCCAGCGGGGCGGCGCCCCTGGATGCTGCGGACCGACTCTGCGCTTGCTGCCCGGGCTTCTCCTTCCCCACCCCTCCTGGCCACCTTTCTCTCTGGAGACCCCAGGGGAGGAGAGGAAAGGCAAGAGGACAGGAGAGCGGAGGGCGGCCAGCCCTTTGCTGCCGCGGGACCGAAGATGGTGGGTAGGAGATACAAGGAGAGACCCAAGAAGAAAAGGTAAAAGGCGAGAGGAAAGGGAAAGAGAATGGTGAACGAGAAGCGGGCGAGCGCTCAGGACCAGCGCGGTCCGGGCGGAAAGAGGAACCGGCGATTCTTCAAAGTGCGCGGAGCAAGTTCTTCAAAACACGCGCAGCGTCACTTTCAGGAAACAGCGGGCGCGGCGGGGAGCGCTCCCTGGACCCGCGCCTCTTCCCAGCCGCGCGGCGGGTTCTGAGAACGCGGGGCAGATGAGGGCAGGAAGACAGGGGCGAGAGGCTGACAGGGGTAGAAGAAGGTGGGAGGGCTGGGAGGGCCGTGGGGGGGGGGAAATGGGGAGATGGAGGAGGCAGACCGGGGCAGGGAGACCGCCGCGGACAGCTGTCACAACAAATTAGCTGAGGCCAGCTCGAGACTGAAACCAC
>NW_011889242.1:2295609-2309881 GCF_000151845.1 Pteropus vampyrus
CCCGCCCCAGGGCACCGCCCCCCGCCCCTCTCGATCTACAATTGGTGGGTCCGAGTCTACGCTAGGGGCAGGGGCCGTCCCCTGAGCGCCGGAGCCTCTGGGAGTTGTAGTGCGTTCCCTCGTCTCCAGACTCCAAACCCATGAAATAAGACCCCTCAGCTGGTGAGACTAAGGCAGGACGCCCAGAAATCACCGCTGCCTTGTGTTCTAGAGGCGCAACTAGAGTTTTGGGAAAACCAAGCAGGCCTCCCAGAGGAGCTGGGCGGGGTGAGACTGAACTGGGTCGTGGGCATTTCCCAACTCCTAGCTCAACATTGAAGTAGAAGTGGCTGGTGCTAGCTAAACAAGGACTCCAGTCCTTCGCCAAAGCTCTGTGAGGTCCCAGAAATGCCTGGAATAGGAAGCTTGCCCTTGGTGGCCAACGTCCACATATGTTATAAAGACAGAGTGGCAGCTACAACGTGAAAAGGTGGAAGAGAGGCATGAGCTCTGCTTGGAGACGTAAGGGTGAGGCTCCAGTGGAGTGGGGGCCAGGGAGATGCCGAGCCAGCTGAAGAGGGTCCCACTGCAGTGAAGGGGAACCCTGGCCAGTGTGCACAGCAGAGAGAAAGAAACTGAGACTTGAGTCTGAGAGCCCAGGGTCTCACAGCATCATTCACAATGGCCAAAAGGTGGAAGCAACTCAGTGTCAATGATGGATGATGTAGACTGGGGTATACTCATGTGATGGACTATTACTCAGTCTTAAAAAGGAAGGAAATTTTGACACACGCTAGAATGTGGATGAACCTCGGAGACCTTATGCTGAGTGGAAAAAAAAAACGAGACACAAAAGGCCAAATACTGTAGGATTTCACTTATAGGAGGTATTAGAGTCAAATTCATAGCGACAAACAGTAGAATGGTGGTTGCCAGGGGCTGGGGGGAGGGGAGAATGGGCAGTTAGTGTTTGATAAGTATAGAGTTTTAGTTTTGCCAGATGAAAAAGTTCAAAGGATAGGTAGGTGTGAATGTAATTAATGCCACTGAACTGTACACTTGAAAATGGTTAAAATGGTCAATTTTATGTTATGCATTCTTTATCATATTTTGAGAAAAGCCTAAGGTCTCAGCATGTGACTGGCTAGGACTTGAACCCAGTTCCTAACACATAGTAGGCACTTACATTTTTTTTGTGGATTATTTTCGATACAACAGCTCTCTGCATTTCACACCATCATCCTCATTTTATAAGGTAAAACTGAGGTTCTGGGTGGTTCATTAGCTCAAGTAACACAGCTGGTAAGTGGTGGTGCCTGAGCTAAACTCAGGCATTGGGGCTCCAGAAAGGGACTCCTTAACCAAGGGAACCTCTGCCATATCTTGGCAGTACCGGTAACAGAATCTGGGACCATGGTTTACGGGTGAGGTCCTTAAGACGAAGGGGAAAGACCTGAGCCCTGGTGAGGAATGAGGGCAAATGAGATGTCCAGTGTCAGCTGGAACCGAGGCCTGGAATCCTGGAGCAAGGCACAGACCGGACATACAGATGGTTAAGGAGCCCTCATACCCAGATACCCACCAACCCCATTTGCACCTGTTTTTGCCCAGCCACCACCTTAAACAAATGGACTAGGGTTGCAGGTTGGTGACCCTGAAACCCTGACCTTACCCTTTGGCCCTGAGATGGAAGACCTCTCCAGGCTCAGCCCAGAGTGGACAACACTGTGGCTCCCTGAACAATTGTTATAATGGTCATCATAACAGTGCACCCCACTTCCCGGTAAAAGCTATCCAGGAGAGCTGAGGTGGTGGTGGCAGACACTGTGATGGAATGCCATCAGAGAGCCTAATGGGCTTCTAGTCCCACCTTCGTCCATTCTACCACTGTTTGGGCCAACTCCTCCTTCCTGGATTGGATATCCCCTCTGATGACGAAGTCACTACCTTACAAAGAAGCAGCTCATCCCACTGGGGATAGAGTTATTTTGCTATCCAAACAGCTAAGCACACTCTTACAGACAGTAGCTGTTGTTCCAAGCCTCACAAGTCAACACCTGCCTGTGCCAACCTGGGAACAATATGATCCAAATTTAATTGCCCCTGAGGCAACTAACTATTTGCAATAGAAAGTAATTTACAGCATCCAATAAAAACTGCCTAGGAACATATCTCTATTTGCTTCCCTAAAAGCATAAACACTTTCATTGCTCAAGCCACTATCTCACATACCTCCACCTCCTGCCCACAGCCAGCCTCCAACCACAGGACCACTGCCCAGGGTGGCCTGAGAGGTCGCCTTGGCCCTCAGCATCTAGGTGTCTCAATAAAAAAAGACAAAAAAAAAACACCACTAACAAACACATTCTTCCTGTAAAAAAACGTTAAATAAATCAGAACCCTCTGACACCACTTCGAATTCAGTTCTTCCCTGCCCCAGATATAAGGACTATTATCTGACTGGGTAAAATCTTCCAGAACTTTCCCTCTGTATTTTCATAAATATATGTATCCATGGTGTAGAAAAATATATAACTGTTTTATATATATTTTAAATGAAGTGTCCTATAATAGATGATTGGATAAAGAAGCTGTGGTATATATATACAATGGAATATTATTCAGCCATAAGAAGAGATGAAATACTGCCATTTGTGACGACATGGATGGACCTCGACATAATCATGCAAAGTGAAATAAGCCACACAGAAAGAGTTGAAAACCACGTGGTATCACTTATATGTGGGATATAAACCTAAAAGCAACAAACAAACAGAGACTCATGGACATGAACAATAGACTAGTTAGTGGTTACCAGAGGGTAGGTGGGGAAGGGGGAGGGGGAAGTAGGGTAAAAGGGGTCAAATATGTGGTGACAGAAAGAAATCTAACAATGCAATATATATATATATACCTTACTGTTGAATTATACACCTGAAACTTACTGGAATTCATTAACCAATGTCACCTTAAAAAAATAAAATAAAATAATAAAATAAAATAAATGATGCGATTCTAATTGCTTCATTCTGCAACTCGCTTTTGAACCCAACAGTACGTTTTGGAGACATTGCCATGAAAGAACACGGACCTGCTTGGTGTGGCAATACCACAGTGTCTTTTTTGATCCCCTCTTAATGGCGCTCAATCTTTTTACTGTTACATGAATCCTCTGAGAACATCCTGGACCCCCTTAGAACACTCTTAGGGCTTGGGAGCTCACAAAGTGTTCCAGAGACTGAGCTAAAAATTCTTCGCTCCTGCCTCCATGTCCCAACACCCCTTGCTGGCCCAGTTCTAAGAAGAAAACCTTAGGCTCTGGGGCGGTTCTTATCCTAGAGCTCTCAGAGCTGGAGGGATTGACTGTTCAAGACCTTCTTTCCACCTGGCCTCATTTTAGAGAGGTGTCTACTAGATGCAGAAATGCTAAGCAAGTTGCCCAAGGTCACACAGCAAGTCCGCAGGATAGCTTCTTCTGGGACCCAGTGCCATTTTCCATCCTGCTAGTTTTCTGCCCTGGGAAGCTCTGTTCCCAGGCTCAGCAGTTGCAAAAGGCCCCCAGGGCTTTATTTTCAAAAGAGAAACTAAGCGGAAGTATTTTTAAAGCTGGCCCCGCCTTGCTCCCTAGAGCTAGCTGTCCAGGAAAGGCCGGCTTCACAGTACCATTCGCAACTCATGGAAAACAACAAACACCCGAAATAGACGATACCCAAGCTCAGGAATGGAAAAAATTGGCTCATGGCTTCAAATGCCTCTTTCAGAAAAAGCCAGAAATAGTTCCAGGCCTTTGGGGAACTGCTGGTGGTGAAGGAGTGGGGAGGCATGGTGCTGGGGCGAGGAGCCAGCCCAGGTCTCCAGGGCCTAGCTCCCAGACTGAAGCTTTGGCCCTTTTCCCCTGTGGCACATGAACCCACACTTCCCCAGCTCTGTCCACTCTGGCCACCAGTCCACACCTGGCCGACTGTTCCCTCCATCCCCTAACACCCTCAGCCCTGCCCTGCTGCTGAATCTGGAACAACTTCCTTTGCTGGGCAGGGCCTGAGTGGGGAGCACCCCCTCCCATCAAGGTCCCAGCAGACTGGAAATAGAGATCCTGACTATCCTGAGCCTGAAGGGTGAAAGTTCAACTCCCCTATATGTCTGTGTGTGCACACGCCTGCCCACGCACAGTGAGGGTGGGGGGGGTGAAAAAGAAAAAATTTGGGTGTTCATCCCCTCTTAAGTCAGCTGTGTGGCCTTGGGCAAGTCTCTTGACTTCTTGGAGCCTCAGGTCTTTCATCTGGAAAGCAGGAGTAATTCTTCATTTATTCATTCCTCTGACATCTGTTGTGGTCCTACTATGTGCTAGCACTGAACTAGACTCTGGGGACACAGCCATGACCAGACGAAGTCCTGCCCTGTGGACCAGTAGCTGTAGCCCTTGCCAACCTCACAGGCTGAATCAGGTAAATCAGACAGTTCCTGAGCGGTGGCCAGGTGCTGGGGAGGCTCAAATGCCTTGCCTAGTGATAGTCTATTGCACACTGCACCAAGCATCTTATAGGATTCTTTCATTTAGTTTCACCCCTAGAAGTGGGCACTATATTTATTCTAAGTTTCCAGCTGAAGACACAGAAAAGCAGAGAGTAAGTGCTGGACAGGTTCGCAGGCTCATCCACCAACAGCAAGGTGTAAGGAAAAGCCATCGGGTGCCACGTCCCTGCTAAGTCCCAGGAACCCTGATAACTAAAGCCTGATCTGTGTGTCAGTTTGTAACACAGAATGGTAAGTCTAGACTGGAGGTCAGTACAAAGCCCTTGACAAAAGACGTTTTTAAAATGTGGGCGCTGTGTAGCGCTTTACTTAAAATGAAATCTCAACCGACCGCTCAACCCTGTGTATAAGATTGTCTCCCACTGAACAGGTGAGTAAACCAAGGCGTGCGGAGTTAAGTCACCTGCCCAATGCCCGCTCCACGGGGCTTCCTGCCGTGGGGTTTCTTGCCACAGTCGGAGATGCTCCGGGTCACGGGGTGAGGTAGTGGGAGGCCCTTGGAGGACTACGTCTCCCAGCATGCAGCGCTCGGGCGTGGGGGCGGGGTTGCCGCCAGCACTAGGCTGTCATTTCTTGGCACTAAAAAAAAGAGAGAGAGGAAGGATCAAAGCCTCGAGCGTCAAGTCTAGGAATAGCCTCGGAGTCAGGCCAAGTCATTATAGACGATGAGTAATCCGGTTAAGTCATTTCTCTAAACACCATTCTTTGTAAGAGAATTAAAATATCAGCTTACATCAGAAGAGCAGAGGCGGCTCCGGCTGGAGCTCAGCCAGGAGGAGCGGGATGCCAGGACCTGCCAGCTGGGCCCCGGGCTCCTGCAGCAATGGCCACCAAGCCTCAGTTTACGTCGTTGTTAAGGGCTTCGGGAAAGTTTGGGGCTGCCTTCTCGCGTCCCTCCTGGGGGTGGCCCTGGAACGTGAATGAGGCTAGAGGGGGGCTGGGGGTACCTTTTCTTCAGTGTCCCGGATTCCAGAGTTCATATCTCAGATAGCAGCAGGCCTGCTGTTGAAACAAAGGGCTGGAGACTGGCCTGGGGACACTTAGAGAGGAGAGGGGGGAACCCAAACCACTAGAGCCCAGAGACTTCCCACTGGCTTCTCGCATCAGTCCCCAAGGTAGCATAACCCAAGCTTACAGCCACTGGACCCTGGAGGCAGGCCAAGCCCCCCTCCTTACAAGCACTCACTCTTACAACCAGTTAGGAGCTTGTTAAACTCCCTGTTCGCGGAAGGACAGAGGGAGGCCCAGAGAGGCTGACCATTCCCAGGAAGGTGTACTCACTCTCAGCCAATCACTGGAGCAGGAACCTCCAGGCCAGGCTGTGCAGCCAGGCCAACAACTTTCCAATCTTGGTACCCTCACTTGCAGGTGGCCTTGGAGAGTAACTGGCCATCTCTGATTCTCAATTTCCCATGTGTAAAGCAGAGTCAGCAATAGCTACCTTGTAAGATGACTGTGAGGGTTAGAAATAACACTGACCTTCAACAAATGGCCATTCTGTTGTCAGTGGTATCGTTTGCAAACAGCCTCTGGCTGAGCAGATTCTTTGTGCTTCTGAGCCTGTGGAAGAAACCACACCTAAAGGCCAGGTCTTTCATCATCTTGGCATTGTCTACCCTGTGACCCCCATAGGTAGTGGGGACTGCCCTCCCTTCCCGGCGTCTCAACAAGGTTTGTTTGAAACAGCGCCTGGCAGGGAGAGCGCAAGGGGAACTAAGATCCACATGGTCCTGACTACACCCCAGGCCTTCCTTCCTTCCCACTCTGCCAACCAAGAGCTGGAATCCTCCCCACACCCACTGCGTATCCTGTCTACTCTTGTATACCAGGAGCACGTGTGCAAACCTGTGGACACATGCCTGTGTATTTGCACACACATCCTGCACACAGAAGAGCTCACAGCTCACTATTGGAACACACACATACATACTCCACTAGAACTCCCTAGAGAGCCCACAGCCCTGAGGCCTCCTTCTCCACACCCGTGGCACCACCTTGAGCCCCCGTGGACACTATGCAGTGGACAGATGTTGTCCAGCCCCACTGTCTCTCCCCAGCTGCCCACCAGTGCCTCGGTGTCTTCAGGCATGGGGCTGGTCTCCCTGCCTTGGCCTCAGCAGGCCCTTCCAGACATGCCTGCATGGTACGGGCCACAGCTGAAGGCAGAAGGCTGCGTAGAGGTGACTTCTTTGGGTATTGGGCCTGGGGTAAAGCCAGCTCTTGTGCATGGCTGTGGCTTGGTGCCTATCCCTCCCTGACAGGCAATACAACCACACTGGGAATATTGTCCTCTCACCATCCCATGATCTGTTCCCCACACAAGGTGTTTGCATGTGCTGTCCCCTCTGTGCTTGAGTGCCCTTCTCTGCCTCACTGAGTCCTACCAGGTCCACCTAGTGAGCCTCTCCTCATCCTTTAAGGCTCCATTCGCAGCAGGATCCGCATCTCCTCTGTTAAGTTCTCCATGCTCACTGTCCCCACCTCTTAAAGAGGGGGTGGCATAACAATAGCCCACACACCTCCTAGTGCAGTATGTGCACTAGACAAGCTGTTTCTTATAAAGAGCTTAACCTTCCTGGCAGGAGGAAGCACTCTGTAAATACAGTTCTTATCCACAGCACAGGGCAAAGCAGTGGACTTGGGGTGAACCAGGCTGTGTGGAGGAGAAGGAGGCAGTGGACATCTGGGTTCAATGTCCAGAGCCAGAGCAGTATTTGGTCCTGGAAGGCCTCTGCCCACCCCACCTTCCCTCCTTCTGTTCCTGTGTGTCATATATTATTGGTTTGGGGAGCTTTTTTAAAAAAACAAACAAGGGCTGCATGAAACCCCTAATATTCTGGTTAAGTTTTGAAACAGCTCAGAAATCCCCTCCTCCTGTGTGAGTCAGTGACTGGAGTAATAAGCAGAACTGCTGTGGATGCTGCAAGAAAAATTCTGCAAAATAACAGCTGGGCTGCCCTGTGGCCCCGGGGATTTGAAAAGGGGGGCTCAAAAATATTCCGGTAGGCTGGAGAGGCACCCAGGCCTAAGGGCCTCGGGGATGGGGTGGGGCAGGAGTGACACTAAACCAGAAAAAGATCACGATGCCCATGCCCCCTTATCATCATTTGAAATAAAAACCGGCTGAACGGTTAAATTAGTGTAAGGACGTCCCACAAGACTGACTTTTCCCGTCTTGGGGATTTCATGCTCTGTTTGGAAGCAGCAAATTCTTTCCAAGCATTTTTCTTTTTCTATTTTGGTTCCTAAAGCACGTGTTTGTGGACCAAGCCTCACCCAGGTCCTCAAAGACTCCAGACGGAGGGTGCCCCGAGAGGGGAGCCGCCCACCTCCCGCAGAAGCCCCCCCTCCTGTACCCCCAAACCACTGGGCGCCTGCTCTGCCGGGGCGGGGAGGGGAGAGGGCGGCTCTGAGCAGCACACTGCAGTCCCAGCCCCACGGGGTCGCTGAGCCAGGCAAGCGGGGAAGTGCCTTCCTTGCCCCACCGGATCTGAGTCAAAAGGGGGAGCTGGTTCAAACCGAAAGAATAATTCGGTTAGCCAAGGCTGCCAATATTTCTTTGGGGCCCAAGGGACTGCTGGGTAGAGAGCCCCAGGGCCGGAGCATCGCTGGTCCTTTGGGCCTTCCTGAAACCCCCACACCCCAACATAGTTCCTCTTTTCCCCAGAAAAGGGGCCAGGAGGGGCTAAGGGCAGAAAGGCTGCCTGCTGCTGGGTGCCTCTTCCAGCCTACAGCTCTGCTGGGTGCCCAGGCAGGGCCCTGAGCCCCCTGAGGCCCAGATGATGTGGGCCTCCCTCTACCTGCTTCAGGACGCCCTGCCCTCACCCCACCCTTCTCAGCCTTCGACAGTCCCTCAGGCCTCTGTGCACTTGCACCCTCTGTTCCCTCCCCACCAGGCTGCAAATCCCTGTACACTCTCTGGGGAGAGGTGTGAAGCTTTCCAGAAAGTTTTCTGGAACGCTCAGATTGACACTCCTGGGGGTTTCTGCCCCTCTTAGAGCAGATCTGGCTTCCCATCAGAGGGACTAGACTAAAACCAACGTCAAAAGAACCACTGGAGTTGGTTCAGCATCTCCATCCCCGGTCCCTAGCAGCAGTTTCACTTCCAGGCCCACTAGCTTGGTGGGGCTTACATCCTAGTAGACACAGTGAAGCCCAGATCAACAAGATGTTTTGAGCTGATATTAATTCAGAGACACATTGATCTATATGTAGTAGCTAATCTTTTTTTTATTCAGGCTGGACTGCCAGGGTAGAGAGGGCCAGGTGAGGCCTAGGGGCTCCCTCACCTGCTTATCCAGCCTAACCCCATGTGGATTCAGACCCCTCCAGACCCAGCCTCTGCAGTCACGAAAAATCCCTGGCTCAGGTACTCTGCCGGACTCAAATTCATGCTGACCTCTGGACAGGTGTGGAAAGGAGATGCTGATGGTTCATCTTCCTGGGCCACCCAGAACACCTGGTCTGGTCCCAACGCACTGCCGCCCACCTTGGCTCAGCTCGCAGACTCAGCACAGAATGTGCCCTGTAAGCAGAACAATTGCGAGTTCGCTGGCAGGGCCAGGCACACGGCTGCTCTCAGACGGGAAGCCCTATGGACAGCAAGACAGCTCTGGCATGGAGGGCTTGGCTTCACAAGGATAAGCGCAAAGCATGGCCAGGGGCAGGGGCATGCAGGATCAGCTAAGTGTATGAGAAGGACACAGACGCCTATACACATGCACACATACACATTCTGTCTGCAGGGCAGTGCTAGTGGGTGGGGCTGGCAGGGCTGGGTAAATTAGTACCCGGTGGCCACTGACCTACCAGGACACCTGGCATTATGCTCTTATAGTTGCCATACTATGAGAAAGTCTGTAGAGCGGGGAAGGCACCAACATGGCCCCGAGGTACAGCAGCTGCTAATATGTATATTGAAGTCTGTCAATATTATAAGTGGTTTAGAGCAGGAGGAGACCATGAACCCTCAGGGTGAAGGGAACCCCCCTTGCCCCTGTGAGAAAGCGGCAGCATCTCCACTTTAAGGAGCTGAATGAGAACTTGGAGGTAGGATGGGAAGCAGAGGGGATCTGCCTTATTCCGGTACATTCTAGCCTGGTCTCATTTTTATAAGGTTTTACATTTTTAAAGGATTATAAAAAACACACGCGCACAAACCACAAAAACTTCTGACTGAAACCTTAAGCCTGAAATATTCACTACCTGGCCCTTTGCACAAAAACTTTGCTGACTCCTGACTTAGCAGATGGGAAAGCTAAGCCCCAGAGAGGGAAGGTGACCCGCTGAAGGCCACTCTGCCAATTGGCTGAGCACTATCTCAGCCTGCTGGGCACCTTCTTTTCCCTCAGCATTGCGATGAGTATAGGCTGGTGTGGCCTATTAACCCAGGGTCGGCTGCTCAGGAGCACAAGGAGTTGGAAGGAGTACAGAGAAGGATGCTTGTGCCCCTCACGGTGGCAGAGGCTTCCCTTGCCATCTCTGCCAGTCGCTTAGAACGAGATGTTTTGCTACGTTTTACCTGGGGATCTCCAAGCCCACGACTGAATTCAGAGAATATGGTTGCAGGTTCCCGTACACTTTTTCCCTGTGGTTGGGCCTCTACCAGGAGCCCTGTTCATGAGAATCCTCAGTGCATGCAGGCTCGCACATGCACTCATGTGCAGGGCCTTCTGGGGAAGTGGCTGTTCTGGGTAACGGAGGGTTAACTGGAAACCCGTGTTCTTATGCCTTGGTGAAAATTTTTCTACAAATGATGAGCATTTCCCCAACTTCGTAGCTTGAAAAGTTCCACCACTTTCTAAATATGTGACCTTGGTCAGGGTGCCTAACCTCAGTAAACTCGGTTTCCTTATCTGTGAAAGGGCAGAGTGATTCCTGTCTGGGGTGTGAAAAGTTCTAGAAAGAGGAGCTGTGTGTGCTCAAGAGAAACACAGCCACTGGTGCTGTCGTGGCTGTTGTTAGCTCGTCTGTGAAGCTGACGGGCGCTCTGCAGGGATTAGGGTTGTGGGCTGGGTGCAACACACATTCTGTACACTCGGCTTGGGGACAGGTCAGAATCAGCATCGGTTTCTGTCCCAACCTAGTCCTCCCGAGGAGAGGTTTCTTTATGATCTGCTGCTGTCTCATAGCAGCTAGTGCAGTCACAGCTGCCTGCACCATGGGACCCAGGGCCCTTGGCCACCCCCTGGAGCCCGAACACTCCTTTTATTTTAGTTTGTCACCAACTCTGGGAAAAGGTAAGGCTCGGACGCAGACT
The DNA here is from genome assembly GCF_000151845.1 of Pteropus vampyrus. Taxonomy (NCBI): domain Eukaryota; kingdom Metazoa; phylum Chordata; class Mammalia; order Chiroptera; family Pteropodidae; genus Pteropus; species Pteropus vampyrus. Next base: position 2,306,381 of record NW_011889242.1, read on the forward strand.
CACGGACATCTCATCCCACCTCCACCTCATCTCATATTCCCTGCACACAACCCAGGCCCCCTACCATGCAAGAGGGGCAACGGGGAAAGAGACAGGAGGCAGGACAGCTTGGGGTGAAGGGTGCCTTGGTCTGGGGAGAAAGCTCTGCGGACTCTGGATTCCCTGCAAGTGTAGGGGGACAGGGAGAGGAGAGATTCAGGGCTTGGTTGTAACCTTGTGCATTCTGGGAAGCTTTTTCTGACTAGCCCCAGATTGGGAGTGGAGGGGCTGCCCTGAAATGGGGAGCCCCCAGGGCACTGCTCTTGCCTGCTGTGGAGGGGAAGGAGGCAGCCATAGACATTAAGGGTAGCAGCCAGGCGTCCCATCCTGCAGGGCCCTGTCCCCTCTGCTCTGACCCCCGCTGCTTCAACCATCCCCTTGAGGATGAGGGGAGGCGGCTACCCTGAGCCCGAGGTACAGTACCCATCTTCAGTGAAACGACAAACTCAAAGACTGAGCAGCTCCCAGCCCTGCTCCACGCTTTGCCTTGGGCATGCTGCTTCCCCTTTGGGTCTCACCCTCCTTATCTGTAGAATGGGAATGCTTATCTCTCGGTGTTGATGTGAAGACGGTAATATGAACGTGGGAAAAATGCGCCTCGTGTGGGTCACCAGACTCCTAACCTGCATCCGACCCTCTTCTGCATGCTAGGCAGAATTGCATGTGGCCCAGGGGTGGGCAGCACCTTGCTGACTAAGGTCAGAGCACCCTGGGCTTTGGTTTCTGGTCTGGGGGACAAAGGCTTTCTCTAGTCTTCATCTATGTTCGGTCCCAACGGAATCCCCTCCAGCACAGTCTGCCCTGGCCTCCTCGAGGCTTACCACGTGCCTGAGCCCTTGCACATCCAGCAGAAGCTGTGGGGTGGGAGGGGGGAAATGCACATGTGGTGTACCGAGCACATACTGTGTGCAAAGACAGTGCCACGGTGGTGGTGGGGAGGGAGGTGTCGTGCAAAAAGTATTCTTGCTATTGTTTAAAATATCCCATTGTGGTGTGGTTTTGCCAGTTTTTCCTTGTGATTCTGTCAATATTTGCTATATGCATTTTGAAGTTATTAGGTGCAGCCAGATTTAAGGTCGTTTTCTCCTGTTGGTGAATTGTTCTTTTTATGATTAAATAATGATTCCTTTTCCCTACTGATGACTTTTGCCTTAAAGTCAATTTTTGCCTCATATTAATATTGCTACACCATTTTCTTTTGATTAGTACCTGCTTAGTACAGAAATACTTCCGATATTTCTGTGCCATCTTGTTTTAGGTATATCTCTCATAAACGGCATGTGACTAGAGCTTTAAAAGTGTAATCTGAGACTCTCAGTTACTTAAGTGGTAAATTCAGTCTATTTGCATTTATTGTTATTATTGCTATATTTGGTTGTAATTTGTTATTTTATTTCTCTCATATAACCACGTCTTTGCTTCTCTCCTCCTTTTGCTGCCTTCTGTTAGATTGACCAAATTTTCTTTCTCTCACTCTATTTCCCTATACTGGTTTGGATATTACACATTGTATTTTTATTTTTTTAGTGGTTATGTTATGTTTTGATCGTGTATATTTAACTTAACAAGGGATACAATCAGTCAGCATCTCTCTACTCCTCCAGGCAGTGCCAAGGACCTTGAAAGCTTCAGCTCCGGTTACCCTCCTCCCCTTTTCCAGGTATTGTTAGCTAATATTTTATTTCCATCTTACTTTCAACATCCCCAATTTTGTATTATTGTCAGCAGCGGTATACGTCAGTAACTGTTTAGATTTACACGTGGTTACGTCTCTTTGTTCACTGTGGTGGATGCTATTTTCCACAGATGGGGCAATCACATCTGCCATCCCACATGTTCTGAAGTATGACTTTGACACTCTCCCATCACGAAGTGACATCTAATTCCTTTCCTCTTGAATCTGGAGAGGACTGAGAGACTTGCCTTTATCAAGGCCATGCGCCTTCCCTTGGTCTCTTGGAATGCATCTCTCTGAGGACACTGCCATGGAGAGACTATATGTAGGTGCCACAGTCAACAGTCCCCACTGAGCACAGTCTCGAAGGCATTGTAGCTCAGGTGACAGACATGTCAGTTAAGAAGTCTCCACATATTTCCAATCCTGAGCCGTCTGACTCACCCCAGACATCTCAGACGTTCCAGCTGAGGCCCCAGAAGTTATAAAGCAAAGACAAGCTCTCCTGGCTGTGCTGTTTGCATTCCTGACACACAGAATCTGTGAGCACAGGAAAAAGGTTGTTCTTTTACTCTACTCAGTTTGATGTGGTTAGCTACACCCCAGACGATAACTGGGATACCTCCTGCTGCACATATTTCCTATAAGTTCAGCTTCTTTCTTACTCACAGACGTCCTATAGCAGTTATTTCAGTGAGGATCTCGAGCAATAAACCTTGTTCTTGTCTGCAAGTGTCTTTTTTTAATTTTCATTCTTACTCTTAATAATAATTTTCATGGATGTAGAATTTGAAGTTGACAGTTATTTTATGTCAGAACTTTGAAGATATTTTTTCTTGTTGACTTATGGCCTCTATTTTTGTGGCTAGTCACCTCCGACCAATCTAACTATTGCTCTTTTTTTAAGTAAGCCAAGTTTTCTCTCTGATTGCTGTTAAGATTAACCTTGGTGTTCTGCAGTGGATTTTCTGTATGTGGATATACTTTTATTTATCCTGCCCAGGCATCTGAAGATATCTGAAGACTCATGTCTTTCATCCATTCTAGAAAATTTTCATCCTTTTTTTTTTTTTTTGAATATTGCAAATATCATCTCATTCCCACTCATTCTAATCTTTTCATCTGAAACCCCTGTTAGTTGTGGATTGGACCATATTATTTTTTCACCCATGTGTCTTAACTTTTCTTTCCCATGTCCTAGTCCTTTGTCAGAGTGCAGTTTCCTGATTAATTTACTCAGATCTGTCCTCCACTATGTCTGATCTGCTGGCTTGCTGGTTTGTTATATTTTTCATTTCCTCAGTCCCTTTTTAAATCTCTCCATAGTATTCTGTCTTCCACTGTCATTTTTATTCCTCCCTTTATGTTTCTCACCACTTTAACTTGCTGATTTGACACCTCCCTCAGCTTGTCCTATTACCCATGTTCTTGGAGATGGGGACTCCCCTGTTTGCTGTACTTGCCGACTCCTTCTCAGTAGATGGCTTCTTCATGCGATGGAATTGGTGTTCATGAGCTTATCTTCAGTGAGATGGTTTCACTGTGTGGGAGTCTTGTGTGTCCTGGACTGTGAGAATGGCCTCGGATATCTGTTGTGTATTTTTTTAATGCTGGTTGGATATATTTTTATATAGAAGCTTATATAGAAGCTTCTATAGAAGCTTCTATAGAAGCTGAGAGCGGTGATCTTAATGCTTAGCAGAGCACCCCAGGGAGCTTTTGGGCCTGCAAGGGTGAGCCTGGGTGGTGTTGGTTCAGACGGAGGTCTCTGCATGAGGAATAAACAG
>NW_011889242.1:2309931-2336460 GCF_000151845.1 Pteropus vampyrus
CTTCCACTGTAATTTTTATTCCTCTCTATGTTTCTCACCACTTTAACTTGCTGATTTGACACCTCCCTCAGCTTGTCCTATTACCCATGTTCTTGGAGATGGGGACTCCCCTGTTTGCTGTACTTGCCGACTCCTTCTCAGTAGATGGCTTCTTCATGAGATGGAATTGGTGTTCATGAGCTTATCTTCAGTGAGATGGTTTCACTGTGTGGGAGTCTTGTGTGTCCTGGACTGTGAGAATGGCCTCGGATATCTGTTGTGTATTTTTTTAATGCTGGTTGGATATATTTTTATATAGAAGCTTATATAGAAGCTTCTATAGAAGCTTCTATAGAAGCTGAGAGCGGTGATCTTAATGCTTAGCAGAGCACCCCAGGGAGCTTTTGGGCCTGCAAGGGTGAGCCTGGGTGGTGTTGGTTCAGACGGAGGTCTCTGCATGAGGAATAAACAGGGAGGCAGGGTGAGGAGAGTGGAGCTGGCCCCCAGAGACGGAAGAATAAGGGGCAGAGGGCAGGAGAAGGCCTGGGCTTCTAAAGAACAAATAGTGAGAAATCCTGATGGCAGAAACATGCCAGGACCTTGAAAATAGTGGCAGCTGAGCTTTGATAGACTGTGTTCTCATGCTGAGCTGCATTAGAGGTCCTCCTTCCCCCACCCAGAGCGACCCAACACCTTCAATCAGTGTGGTGCTCACAAATGCCACCTCAGTGGCACTTGAATGAAACCCTCTTTGGGGGTGCTAGGCTCCGGGGAAGAGAATGTCCAAGGAAGGGAGACGGGGAGTGTGAAGAAATGGGGCAAGGAGCCAGGAGAAATGTGAGGGCCTTTGCTGAGCACCCCCAGGGAGATTTGAGAGGAGACATTGGGTCCAGGGGTGCCAATGGACCTAAAAAGAGTGCTTGGGCATTTTACTTCAGCTCTGAGAACAGCACACCCCACTAGGCGAGGGGACAGGAGGGGCCCACAGATGGGCTCTGTCCTCGGAGGGTCCCCTGCAAACACAGGCTCCATTGGCAATTCCACCCTCACCCAGAAGCCTCCGTGCAACCACCTCACCTATCGGGGCACCCCTGAGCACAAGGAAGTGTGATTTTTAAAAATATGTACACGCCGCCAAGCACACACACAACGCTTCTGCCCAGTTTTCAACCCCTCCAGGGCCTGTACTCAGGCCTAAGTGTCTTTATTTTAGAATTAGTCGAAGGGTGGAGAATTTGGACTCATCCCAGTGTAACCTATACTAGTTACCCAACCTTGAGCCTCGGTTTCCCCATCTGTAATGTACCCAAGCCCTACAGCCAGTCGATGGCAGAGAGCCACCTCTGTGCTGCCATTGGCACTAAGCTAGTCTGTTGTATTAGTACAGAGCTGGCATGTCACCAGCTCCAGGAAGTGTTTCCTGGTTGTCCTACTGAAAGAGTCCATGAGTTAGTGAGGTCCCCAGTGAAGGCACACCAGGGATGGATGCACTGCATTCCCAGTGGGGAGGGGGAAGGGCGCAGGGCATACTCTGTGCACACCCACATGGTGCCCAAGCTCAGGCTGGATTTAGCTGCTAGACACCTATGGAACTCAATCCTCAGGACAACACAGACCCACTGAGACCGAATTCAAGGACTCTGACTTCGTTCCCTCCAACAGATATTGTCACACAGAGAGAGGCAGTGGTGGTCAGTAGGCACAGAGCCCAAGGGGCAGACGCCCTATTGTTAACCTCTTCGCCCTGGGGCTGGATTGGTTCTGGTTCTGTTTCCTAAAACTCACGTGGGGAAGGGAGGCCTCAGGGAGACAGAATAGGCTGGGGTCCACCCTAGCACCTGACATTTGGAGTCCCAGCCCTGCCATGCATGCATTAGGAGGCCTAGGGCGGGGATTGCTCCTTGCCTAGGGCGAGGCAAGAGTTAGGGGGTCGCTTTTTGCCAGGAGTCCTTGCCCGGGGTCCTCACCTGGAGTTGGGGGTAGCTTCTCACCTGGGGGGAGGGTCGCTTCTGGCCAAAACAAGCATTGACAATGGGCAAAGGCTCCAAGGAGCAGGAAGAAGACAGTTTCTTAATCCCTGTACTATTTTGGCTTTGGTGTGGGGCCAGAAGGACCTCCAAGGAATCCTAGAAAATTCTTCTGGCAGGCAGAGTTAGTTCTCAGTCACCACAGCGTTCCTCCCCCTCCCCCTGCCACTGGCAGCCTCACAATGAGGGACAGCCAGCTGCTGTGAATACATGGTGCACCTGTGAGGCCTGCCTGCCTTCACACCACGCTCTTCTGGCTGCCACCCAGTGCTAGGATGGTGGAGTAGAAATGTGGAGAGAACCTGTATTCCTTAGAGCTGTCACAGTTACTCTGGACTGTCTATTTTCAACTTATTTTATGTGAAAAAGAAATGTACACCTCTCATTTAAGCCACTATTCTTTTTGGATATTCTGTTACAGGCAAACCATCCTAACCTTAACCGATGCAAACACACCACACTGTGCATGAGTACACTTCCGTGCCTTTGCATATATGGTCCCTTTTCCCTGGGATACCCTCCATACCCGACTTGCTGTTAAAAGCCTAATTATCCTTTGGGGATTAGTTATACTGTTGCTCCATAAAACCTTCACCCATTTCCTAGGCCTAACAACACTTATGCACCCCTGGTTTTCCCAGCCCTCAGTCTGGGGCACTTTCCTAAGTATCAAGGACAACGTGAATTGACAGAGGGACAAGGATTGGGTTTTCTTTTCTCTGGATACCCAGAAATTGGAGAGTGCTTGGCACACAGTAAGTACTTAATAAATTTCTATCGAACACACACACATCCAGGGTAGATGCCCCAGTCTTCCCAGAACAGACGCCTTGACAAGTGTGTGTGGGGTGAGCAGGCAACAGGGAGAAGGAAAACAAGAAACCAAAAGAGGAAAGAGCATGCCTCTCCTCTTCCCCCTCCCTCACTTCTGAGCAGCCACATTGGCCTCCTCCCCCAGCTCCCCTCCCTGGCAAGCTCCACGCTCACACTGCGGGTGCTCTGGTGCTGACAGGGCAGGAACCAGGGAACTCGAGGTGACGGCAGTGCACAGTGGGCCCAGGAGGCCTGGCGCAGCAGAAGTGTGCAGCGGACCTGGGTCCACGGAGATCTGGCCCGGCCCGCGGGGCAGAAGTGGCCGCACAGACCTAACTTGGGTCTACTTTGCTGGCCTACTCTGGCTCCCTTCCCCTGCCCTTGGGTCCCCACGGCTCTGGGTGCAGGTCCAGCTGTTAACGCAGAGGGTTTGGTGGACCTCCAGAGTTGTTGGGGGGCCTCTTGGACAGGAAGCGAGGGGGCAGGAAAATGAGCCAGCCAGTGAGTGGCTGGGCAGGGACCCACCTTCAGTTGTGTTTCACTCCAGCAGGAGACAGTGTGGGCCAAGCACTCTGGTTTCCATGGGCACAGGTTTTCCATCATTCACCAGCTTACTTAGGATCAATTTTAGGGCTAGAAGGGAGTTTAGCCAATATATGATCAAGATGCAATTGACGTGCGACCTGAGGGTCTAGACGGATGGATTTTTTCTATATGTATACACACCACTGATAAAGAGGGAGGACACTGCCAGTCCCCAAAGGCTTCCTGTGCCCCTCCCAAAGGTGAACACTAACCTGACTTCTAACAGTGAAGATTAATTTAGCCAGAAATTAATTTCCATTAATTTCCATTCATATGATTGGAAGCATGCTGTGGGTGCTGTCTGTTCTTGGGTCCTCAACACATTGGTAGAGTTTAACCCGTTGTTGTGTTTAACTAATTTATTTTTACTACCATGATGTGACTACATGGCGATTTCCTTTTCCACGCAGTCCTGGGGTTGAGTGCCCCAGGGAGCAGCCCTGGGACAGAGATTACTGATGGGGCTCGTGAGGGAGGGAGCCTTCTGGAGATCCACGCCTGGACAGACGAGGGATCCCGGACAGTGGTGCAATTCCAACAGAAACCACTTGAGGGCAGCACTCTCGCCCTACATTCCTGAGGCCGGATCCCAGCAGCGAGCGCTTCCCGTCGCCGCTCAGCGCCCAGCATGATGGACGTTTGGGCTGTGTCTAGTCTGGAGCTGTCGCGAGCAGCGTTGCTCTGAACAGTCCTGCACCAGTCTCTATGGACGTAGGCCCCTGAGTCTGTTGGGTATTCATCCGAGAGTGCCAGGAGCTGCTGGGTCGTTAGATAGGTGGATGGGCACTTGGTAAAGAGACTGCCGCACTGCGCCTTTTGGCAGTGACAAATCCGTCCCCACCACCTACTGTGCGCGTGGCCCTGATCGCTCTAGGGGCTGGTTTCCAGGCATGGCAGCCCCTTGCCCCACGAGATTTTGGTTTGGCGGAGAACATTTGAACAAGGCAAGTATAAAAATGTAGGGGTCCCGGGGTCCCGATGGCAGGAGACACGGGCTGAGCTGCCAGTGTCCCAGGTGGGGATGGGTGCCCGTGGCTTTCCACTTCTGCTCAGCCTCAGGCTGGCACGAACCCTGGGCAAGCCCTCCGCTTCTTCAGCTGTATGGTGGGTACTGAAACAGCCGTTCAGCAGCTTGTCAGTGTGCTGGGGGCATCTTAGGTGGTGACCTATGTGAAAGCCCTTTGAACTGATGGGGCCCCGGGCTAACTCAGGGTTGACTGCCGGTGAGAGGGCCCTCAGGAGAGCGGACGTGATGTGGGTAGCTGCAGGGTCAGGGAGGAGGTGCAGAGGCCTCAGAAGCCTCAGCCCCTCCTGGGAAGTACTCCTTCCAGTCATGAGGGCCTCGGTGCATCCCACAGTACTGACTGCAGCCACCAGGGGGAACCCCAGTCCCTGTCTAGAGGCTGCCATCCACCCAAGGCCAGACACTTTACTTCTTGGAACCAACATTTAAGACAGCCTTGTGGTGGCTGGTGGCCTGGAGGTGGGGGAACAGAGCAGGCTCCATTGTGGGGTGGCTTCCACCTCACACTCGGGCAACCAGTCAGCTACTACTCATAAAGTTCCCACTGCGTGCCGACACAGTTGGATGAAGAAGACGTCACTGAGAACTAAATACTCGGAGGGGCTCAGAGTGGCCTGAGAGAGGGAGCATAGCACAGTAGCCAAGGCATCAGTTTCCAACCAGACCCCTGAGCCAAGTCCTGGTTTGTGCTTGTGAAAAATTTGCTTTGTGGCATCGTGCCTCAGTTTCTCCATTTGTACAATGAGGTGACACAGCAAATAGAACTTTGTTGAGGCATGCCACCAGCATGGGCAGGACAGTGCTTGTTAACCACACATACGTAGGGGTATGCACTAGTAGTTCAGCCTGGGCACTCCCCCACCCAAGTCAGGCTTGGGGCGGAGGCTCGGTTCCTCAGAAGGCTCACCCCCACCGAGCTCCTGAAGATGGGACCATACCTCCCCAGCCTGGTGGCATCAGGCAGCCTGCTGTCTACAGATTGTCTAGTAAGTTTCCACACAGGCTGAGCTCAAGACCTGATTTTCCTGATAAGGCTTCATAATTACCTTGTTTACAGGAATGTGGTTTATCAACAAGGTGCTCTAGGAACTACCAAGGCAGCCAGTGGTTCAGGTGGAGTGGAGGGGGTGCAGTGAGGGAGAAAGTCAGAACTAAGGGCTCCTGGCACCACCCAAAGACAGGGGACACCTGCAACTGGAGCCACCCAGGCTGGGCCAGCAGGAGCATAAACTATGAGTCCTCGCCTCAGGCAGGGCCAGCCGGAACTGTCAACTTTGGACTTGTGATTACTGCTGACCCCTCATTAATTTGCCTTTGGCTTTTGCATCTGGAGGAGGAATTGAGGGAGCCTGTCAGGGGACTTAGTGTGGCAGAGAAGGCCCAGGGTGGCAGCAACATCTTCTGAAACCCTGGGTCCAGGCTACTGTCACCCCTCTATTCACCAAAACCAAAGTCACAGCACATCAGGGCTAGAAGGAACCCACGGACCAGCTCATCCTGGCTTCCTATTTTTACACATGAGGACACCAGGGCCCAGAGAGGGCAAGGGAGGGCAAGGAAACACAGGAGGCAGAGCCTGCGTCTCCAAACCCCTGTCCTTTCCCATCTGCCACCTCCCCAGACCAGCCACCAGCACCATTACTCCCAGGGTCTTGCATGGGGTGTCCATTCCTTTAGCCAGGTTTAGAGTAGGCATGATCATGGACTTGACTGGGGTCCTGGGAAGGGCTTAGCGGGCTGGTAGAGGCCCAGGCACTCACACACCTGCAAACTGGCCCAGGCTTTCTCTCTAAGGCGGGGCCTACGAGCCGCCTTGGTAGGAGAGCAGGGTCCTGGGCATGACTGGACCTTCTGAGTCAATCTTCATTCAATAAGCTGCTCTGGAGGGTCATATGAGTATTGCATGTGTGAAGCATGAGGTTAGAGCCCACTACTTGCCAATCCCCAGCCTGTGTCCCTGTGGGGACGAAGGGCAGAGGCTCCATGGCCTCTTTGCCACAGCTGACGCCCTAGGACGTAGGCATTTGGCAGGAGCTCCTGGGGACCACTTGCACTTTAGAGTGGGTTCTGGAAGGTGGAACTCCAGCCCCAGTGAGGATGGGGAGCAACTGCACACTCAGGTTCACCTGCCTTGCTGTCTCTCTGCAGAGACCTGTGGCCTGGCAGCTTCCCAGATTCCAGGATGAAGGGAATTCAATTAGCCCACGTTGCCAACACTGATTAAGTGCCAGGCGACTCTCCACTCTGGCTGTGCATTAGAATCATCCAGGTGCTTTTAAAAATGGCTGGTGCTAGCCTAACCCCAGGCCACTGGAATCAGGCTCTGGAGGCAAGTGTAGGCACAGGTACTTGTAAACGTGCTGCAGACAATTATAATGCACAGGCAGTTGGCATACGACTGCTCAGAAGTGGGATAGAAGTCTACCCAAACTTCGCCAAGACCATCTCAACCCCTGCTTCCTTCAGGCTGGCCAGCTGCAGCGAGAAGACATCACCAGGAAATTCCCTAGCTATTGTAACTCGTGACAGCAACGTCAGATTAATCATCAACCCTGTAACATGATCCTGGCTTATAATAGGGGACCCGTGTAGACTCTGGAAACCTGTCCACTGGCCTCTCCAGAGAACTCCTTCCAGAACCAAGGACCTTGGGCCGGAAGACCTCAGGCTGATGGGGGCCCAGCTCTGCTCACAGGCTGGTAAGTGGAAGCCCAGAGCTTGTTCCCTGGACCAGGGATGCAAGAAGCAAGTGGGCCCTGGGCCATCACTGGGGCCTCAGTTTTCTTATCCCCAAGCCAGGCTAGTGCAGCCCACCTGCTAAGCACAGACCAAAAGGTCACCTAAGGCCATAGCGCCCCTCTTACCAGTTCCTGGCAGAGACCCGACCCTGGGCTCTTACCTCCAGAAATGTGACTGCCCTCCCTGGACCTGGCTCCTTCCCAGGCAAAAAGCCCCAGCCTCTATCCCCCTCCCCTATGGGCACTAAGAGCTCACACGACAATGACAGGTGGCACTCAGAGCTTTGAGGGGGGAGGAACCAAGCTGCTGCTGCCGCAGCTGCTGCTGCCACCACCGCTGCTGCAGAGGCAACTGTGTTTGGACCCCAGACACTAGGGGTGCCATGAAGGAGGCAGTGCAGGGATACAGGAGCTGGGCCCTGGCTCCCCTACTCTGGCTGCAACTTGCAGCCTATCCAAGCCAGCTCCCTCTGAGTACTTCTCTGTGGAGCTGGGGGGAGGGTGGAAAGGCTTCAAAGTGCTTGGTAGGTACCTGGCCCCGGAGAGGCTGGATGGCTATAATGAGGATGATGGCGATGGTGGGGGTCCTCATTGGGCAGAGAGCTGACTCGCACTCACTTAAGAGTCTAAGAGCTTTGCTACAACAGTTCTCTGATTAGAGTTCACCTGTGTGTGTGGTGGCGGGAAGGGGAGCATCCGAAAGCCTGCGAATCATGTTTCCTGAACTCCCTGGCAGTCAGCAGAGGCGGGTCCAACCTGGGGCAGGGTCTGTCCCCTGCAGCAGCGGGGAACCACTGGGGAGCCCCCCTCTACAGGCAAGTCACTCTGCTTTTGCAGCCACAGGGTCTACCTGGAAATGGGCTGGTAATAAGAATGGCTACCTGTGGGCGTGAGGGTGCTGGGGCCCCATGCCAGCCCAGGGCTGGGCATAGGCCTACTTGGAGAGCCACACTGGGCCTGTGCCCACCACTGCCGCTCCCCACCCCTGGGGCGGGTGCAGCAAGGTGGGAGGATGGGAGGGGAGGAGGGAGAGGAAGAGGGTGAGAGATAAGGTGAGGGAGCTGGCTAAGTGCATTCTGGGCAGGAAGCTCTTCCAGCTTCCTCCAGCACCTCCCCTGGAGTCCCCCCAAGCCGCTGGGGTTCAGAGGAAGGGCTGCGCAGTAAGCAACCTTCCTTTCCTGGCTGCCAAGTAGTCAGGTCAGGAAGTCCCTTGATTTTAAAGCTCACCGCAGGCGTTGAGGGGCTGACTTGAGAGCCCCCTCTCCAACTTGAGCCCCTACTCCAAAGGGGAGCTGCCAGGACCCCTTCTCTCCAGGGCAAGGAAGTCACCCTAATTGGCCATGGCCATCACAAATGACTCAGGTTCTCGGTGGGAAAATCAGAAAGTCAGACAAGAAGAGGGAACAGCACTCTCATGGGAGCCGTGGGCCAGGCCCAGCACAGCGGTCTTCTGTCCTTCAGGTCGTCTGCCAATACAGATGGGACACAGATGTAAACATTAGGCAAGAGTATCTGTGGAGCAAAGCCAGGACCCTGTTACTCTTACTGTTCTCAGACCTGCTCTTTTTAAGTGATGACAATGACCAGTCCTGGGTATTGACAGCCTTTAAATTTAACAACCAGCCTATAGAAGGGGAACTGAAGCTGAGGGGGTGGGGGTGGGGCTTCACACGAGAACTCAGATCCCAGACAGGTAAAGTGGCTCCTCCCCGGTTCAAAGCAGGTCTCCAGGGGTCCCCAGGCTGAGGGCAGGGTCGACAGCTGGAGGAGCTGGGGATGGTGGAAACGCCCCCCTTCAAGGCTTTAGGTGGCCCCGAAGTGCTGCAAGGAAGTAGGTCGAGGTGGCCATGGGGGGCTGATGGGTCCCTGCCAGTCCGCATTGACATCCCCTGCACCCCGTAGACGCCAAGGCGACTCCGGAGATCCTTCGCTTCCACGCAGAGGCCAAGGGCATGCATGTCCGTCTGGATGCTCGGCAGAGCACTGCGTATCGGTTCGCCACCTTCCACGATGGCATCGTGTTCAGCCAGCGGCCGGTGCGGCCCAGGGAGCGCGTAGTGCTGCGCGTTCTGGGGCACCAGGATGGCTGGTGCGGCGGCCTCCGCGTAGGCTTCACCCGCCTGGACCCTGCGCACCTGCCGGCGCCCAGCCTGCCGCCCTTCGTGTGCCCTGACCTGGAGCAGCAGAGCCCGACATGGGCGGCTATGCTACCTCATGGCTGTGCGCTGGCGGGGGACGTGGTTTGCTTCTGGGTGACCCAACGCGGCCGGCTCTGCGCCCAGGTCAACGCGGGCCCCCGGCTCCTGCTGCGCAAAGGCTTGCCGGTGGGCGCCCCTCTCTGGGCTGTGATGGACGTGTACGGGACCACCAAGGCCATCCAGCTGCTGGGTGAGGCCACAGGCACAGATCACAGACGGGGCACAGCTCCTAAGGGAGAGGTGGAGGCTGAAGTGGTGCTCTACGGCATCCAGAGCCTCGGGTAGAAACTTTCATTCATATTCTGTCAGTTTTTCTATCAGTTCCTGCCAGTGTCAGCTATTAAGATGGGAGCTGGTGACAAGATCCAGGCTTAGGGAGGGCAACCCTGTCCCTGAAGAATAATAAGATATAACCAGCACCCCAAACATGGGTTAAGGGACTGATCACCTTTCATGAAGGAAGAAATTTGGGGCGGGGTCTTTGCAGTGCAAGCAGGAGTTCACTGTAGACAAGCGTGGCAAGCCAGGGAACATAAGGTCAAGGGCAGAGCTGAGCAAGAAGATGCCTGTGGGACAAGGGCGATGTGTGGTCAGTGGTTGCGCACTAAACTTTTCCTCTAGGCACCTGTAGGAAAGTGGATTTCAGGGGAATGGGTAGAGACAGGAACACCCAGAAATACTGGCATTTCTGGGCTGGTGGTCCGTGACCCTGCCCAAACCCCTCCCCTCCCTAGCACTGGCTTGTTACAGCTACTGGAGCACCTGACTTGGTAGGCCTGGGTGGGACCTACTTTCTCCACCTCTTGGTGGATTCTGATGCACATCTTGGTTTGAGACCATGATTGATGCCGAGGGTCTCCACTCAGGCAGCAGCAGAGGGGCAAAGAGGCAGTGTCTAGAGGGAGGATGGTTTAGGAAAAAGGACTGCAGCCCCGTAAATTCTCTGCCAGCTCACTCTGGGAAAGAGATTGCCAGAATGAGGCCAGGGACCCACCTGGAGCTCCTGGAGCTCCTGCAGGGCGACAAGGAAAAGAAAGTCAATGGGTGCTGCCTCAGGGGTGGGGATGTTGCCCTGCAAGGCTGAGTCTTCCTCTCTGCCCTAGATGTCACAGCCAACACCTTCCCCACAGCCACGCCCTGGGCCCTCTGTGAGGACATGCCATCTGAGCCTGAAGGTGAGTGGCTTTCGTGAACACCAGAGGAGGCTGCCGGGGAGGCCCCAGCCCTGGGAGCTCAGGAGAATCCTTTAAGTCCTGTCAAGTCACTCACACAGGCTTCAGCTCTGCCTTTGAGAATATCAGCTGGCTTTACAAGTTCCAAGAGCACATTCATGAGCAGATAATGTTATTTTTCAGCCCTGCTTTACCAAAGCAATCCGCCGTTCAGAGTAAAAGCTTTGCCAAATAGGAATAAAATAAATATTAAGGGATAAAGAAGGAAGTAAAAAAGAAAAACTAAACCTATTACCTCCTAGGTGAATTTCCTCCCAGTCATACATATATTCCTTTCTTCTAAATTGGAATTTCATGGTTTAGGTGTATGTACACCATGATCTTCATACCAATTTTTTTCACTCGATTATGTTGTAAGCATTTTCTCAGGAGGTGATATCCCCAGTACGGCTGCCTGGTTCTCTGTCCTGTGGCTCTGTCATGAGTAGGCTGCCTACCCACAGGCTCATGTGCCTCTAACCTACTTATGTTGTCCCCTTTCCCAGCCACAGCAGGAGAGGAGTGTGTCATCTGCCTCCACCACGCTGCCAACACCTGCCTTGTCCCCTGCGGCCACACACACTTCTGCAGCTGCTGTGCCTGGCGGGTCTTCGGGGACACGGCCAGGTGCCCTGTATGTCGCTGGGAGATCGAGGCAGTAGTCCCAGCATGGGGTGGGGTCTTCCCGCTCTGAGAACTACAGAAGGGCCCCTGGTGAGAGTGATAGGTTGGGCCTAGCTTCCAGCCAGCCCTGCAGTAGGAGGGCCCACCCTCTTTTTGGAGGAAAGTCAGAAAGGCTGGTTGGTAATAAGCACAGCAGAGACAGGAAGACAGTGGACGATGGCTCTTCCCCTTGGCCCCAACAGGTCAGGGCTAGTGGCACGAGGAGAGGACCCTCTTTCAGTTCACTCCAGAACCGTCCTCCTGATGGGAGGCCTGGCTGTAGACAGTGGCTCAGCAGTGGCCAGTGGGCTTCTGATCCCTCTGTTTAGCTTCAGGTTCCTTTGTGCCCAGGGCTTACCAAGGCTTTTGGCTGGCCGCCCGGCACAGCCTCACATAAGTGCCAGGGTTCTTGGGACTGAAGAATCCATGCGAGTTAACGAGGAGGATCTTTGTTCAGAGATGGGCAGCCTGCCCCTGGCTTTATAGCTGAGGGGGTTAAGGTGTCTGCATGTACCTGTGGCAACCCTGCTCATTGAGGCTTAAGGACCCAGACTGGATGCAGAGAGGCATCTGGGTGGATAGAGTGTGGGAGCTGGGTTACTGCCGCCACGTCCTCAGTAAAGCGGATCGGTAGTTACCCACCTTGGCTGTGAGGTCCCAGTGAGATTACATATCTGAAGGTGACTCAGAAAACAAGTTGTCATTGTGCTGTCTTCTTGCCAATTTCTGAGATAGCGAAATAAAACTTGTCTTTTATGAATGACTTTGTAATGAATATGCCCCTTTGTTGCAGTCAGTGGGAGCGAGTGGAGCTGTGGGCTGGTAAGGAAGCCAGGGCATTTAGGGACATGCTCTCCCATCCTGCACAAACACCCCTGTGCTTGCAGGGGACTGGGCAGGCTCTGAGCACTCAGGCCTGTGGACTCTATTCTTCCAATCATGTGAAGTCCCCGTCCTATGCTCCCAGCCCTGAAGTCACAATCAGGCTTGACCCTTGCCGTCCTTGACTTGGGGGTGCTTTCTGGAGACTCTGGGTCTTGAGTGAAAGGAGGAGAAGACCTGGGAGTCCCCTCAGCAGTTGTTCACGGCAGGAGGCAAGCCATACCTGTGATGTGGCTGTCGCTCCCTGCTCCATGACTAGTGGGAGGCATCTCTCTGGGGGAGAGGGCTAAAAGGGGATTCCAACCTGTTGTGCTCCAAATCGCAACAATAGGAGCCCTCAAACTGCCTCCCTGCCCACACTGTAGTCATCCAGAGGGTCAGGACCTGGGTTTGATGGCCCCTCAGAGTTTTCACTCTGGAGCAGGAGCCCCTCCCTGCCACCCATGCATGTCTAACCTGGGGCATGTGCCTTTATTTCTGTGAGCCTCATTTTCTTCATCTATAAAGTGGAAATAAGATGATTTTCCTTGCTGGTGAGCTGTGAGGATAACAAGTATGAAACGTGTAGCTTAGAGAAAGCACTCGAAACATGGCAGCTGCCTTCCCTGCACACGGTGCCTGCCAGGGGATAGAAGTCGAGGGGTCATGGGGCTGGGTGTGCAAGCCTGGGTGTGATCCCGGCAGCCCACTGATTTTTACCAAGGGCCCTCACATCACCCTATATTTTGGGGTGATCCTTATGGATCCTAAAACAAGTTTTTTTCATCTTTTAAGTGTCTCTTTAAAATAAAACCCAGATACCTCTAGAGCGAGGACATCACTTTAACCCTGTTTCCAGTAATTACCTCTTATTAGTTCACACCTAGCCTGCCAGTAGACCTGATCCCTAAAAATGGTGAAGTAAGGGCTTCTGCAAATCCATTCTTCCCTAAAAGCAACCAGACTGGCAGAATTATAAAAATCACCTGAAGAAGGTTTGTCTAAGAGAAACTATTGAACGTAAGGACAGTGAGGTTTGTGGTATTTGAACTCGGCCCACTCCCATCTTCTAACCCCAGCTCCGCAGTAGCCTTGAAAACCAGCGGCCTTGCAGCCGTCGGAGGGAACAGTTGGGTCGGGAGCCCCTAAGAAAGCTCCATCATCAGAGCATCATCACTGTTGACCTGTACTGCAGTTCTCTAGAAAAGCTTCATTTACAGAGTGTTGTCATTATTTGACCCAACTTGAAACCTCTCCGTGGGAAAACCCCAATTCCCAAGGCGTTGTTTTCCTACTTAAGGCTCTCTGCATGGGAAAATCCCAATTCCCAGGGTGAAGCATAATCAGCTTCAATTATTAACATTGCAGCTGCCTAGGACTGTGATACCAGTTGGGACAAACAAGAACCCAGCAAAAATTTAAAAGGAGGATTTCAGAAATGAGATGTTTATAGGGGAGGTTAAAAAGCTCTGATATATTCCCGGGGATCTGAAAGACCATGTACATGCTCAGGAAAGACCTGAAAGGCCCCAGTCTCTCAATTCTGGCTGACCTTGAGGCCTTGTAAAAGCAGGAAATGTGGGCTATGACAGAGTTGTAAACTGCCTAAGCACTGAAGGTGTGCATCAAGCCACATATGAGCTCCTTGGCAAAGGGCAGAAGGTTTTCTAGCTTAAAGCATTTAAGGAAATCTCCATCTAATCATTAGGTGACTATTAAGCTAACTGAACAGAGGCATCAGTGGCTGCATGCTATAGGGAATATATGCTGTACAGAATTAGTCCAGGAGAGTCACTAAACAAACAAACAAACAAACAAACAAACAAACAAACAACAGCAACAGAAAATCTTGGTATGTGTGTGCGTGCGTGTGTCTGATATTCAGAGTTGCCACACTGTGTTATTTAAAAAGCCCAGTTTTCAAAAAAATGTGTGTGTGTGTGTGTGTGTGTGTGTGTGTGTGTGTGTGTGTGTGTGTGTGTGTGTGTTGTATGTGTAACCTGAAAAGCAACAGGAAAGTATGGCCTACACACAGGAAAAAATCAGTCACTAGAAACTGTCCCTGAGGGAGGCAAATGATGCACTTCCTAGACAAAGACTTTACATCATCTATCATATGTTCAAAGTACAAAAGGAAAACATGTCTAAAGAATTAAAAGAAAGTGTGTCATTGGTGGCTCACCAAATAAAGGTTATCAATAGCTAGATAGAAATTATAAAACAACCAAATAGAAACTATGAGGTTGAAAAGCACAGTATCTGAAATGAAAAATTCACTGCAGGAGCTTAACAGTAGATTTGAGGTGCAAGAGAAAGGATTAATGAACTTGAAGATAAATTCATAAAGATTATCTAGTTTGAGGAAGAGGGAGAAAATGAACAAAGCCTTAGAGACCTGTGGGTGGGACATCATTAGGTGCTTTGACAGGCACATGATGAGAATAGCAGGAGGAAGAGAGAGAGAAAGGGAGAGGGAAAAAAAATGCTCGTAGAAGTAAACTTTAAAAAGTTTCTAAAGCAGGAATAAGTCCAAACAGAGCAGAACCAATAATAAATGTAAATGAGTTAAATTTACTTATCAATTAAGAGGGATTTTTTTCAGTAGGGGCAAATAAAAAAATAAAAATAAAACCAAGAAATGCAATCCAGTTATATCCTGTCTCTAAGACATATACCTAAAACAAAATCCAAAGAGTAAAAATAAAGGAAAAGAAAAAGATACCAAGCAAGTGTAAACAAGAGGCAGACAGGTATGGCAGTCCATGATTAGGCTTGCCTTGGAGATCCTTCAAGGTAACACAGGGGGAAAATCCCTGGGCAGGGTAGCACAAATGCCCCTGGGAGAGACTGCTTTGTGCTGACTCAGAAAAAAACCCAGCTGCCAGGCCAGGTAGCCAGGCTCCCTGATGGGTTGAATTCCTGATGTATATGTGGTATTGGTCATTTCTGGTGCTGAAGAGAAACCACAGTTCTACACTTTTCAGATGTCTTACTCCATCCAGATCCACCAAACTTTAGGCATATGTCCACAAGAAATAAGAGGGCAACCATGAGTCACCTCCACACTCTGCATGCTTATCTTATGTAAATCCTTTGATCCAGTTTTTTATAAACCAAAGTAAAATTTACCTTAAACTAAGTCCAACTCACTGTTCTTGATTATCTGAAAAGCCAGATGAGACTCTTTGGTCTCACCTACCACTCAGGCGAAGCCGTATTAACTTCAGACAAACTAGAATTTGAGGAAAAAGGGGTTATAGGGGATAAAGAGGGAATTGATATCCATGAGAGCAATAATCGGCTAAGAAGATACATAGTTTCAAATGTTTATGCATCCAACAAATTATCTTCCTAAGAAAAAGCAAAAAGTGATATGAAAAAAAGGCAAAATTTGAAAAAGGCACAATAGCAGTGAAACACTCTTAATGCATCTGAGAAATGGAGAGATCAAGAAGACAAAAATTAGTAAGACTATGAGTGATTTGAAAAATGCAGTTCATCTAGTAGATGTATACAATATTTCAATCCCCAAACCAAAGGACATATATTCTTTTCAAATATATCAAATATTCGTAAAAACATTCTATGTGTTAGACCACAGATTTAAAAAATAAAAATGAAATCATGAGCTATATTCTCTGAACACATAAAATACAGAATTAGAATTAACATATCAGCAAAAAAGGGAATATATCAAACAACATAAAGATTAACAAAAGAATATAATGTACACCAATGAATTTGCACCAATGAATTTACCTCAATAAATTAAAAAACCCAGATGAAATGGATGATATGCTTGGAAAATATGTTATCCAAATTGGTTCAAGAAGTAGAAAACTCTAATGTTTCAATAACTCTAGAAAATATTGCAAAAGTAGTCAATGTCCTAAAAGCTTACAAGATTAACATCCAAATATTAATAGACTGTGGTTAATAATAGTGATAACAAGTAGCTCAAAATAGCCAGGAAGATTAAATCAGCAATGCCAATAAGCCTTGTTAAATATCTGGGAATAAATGTAATAAAATGTTCAAGTCGCTATGGAATATATTTTTAAAAGACCAAAAATAAAAGATCTATATATCATGTTCAAGAGTGAAAGTCTCAATATGGTGAAACTATCACTTCTTTCCAAAACACCATAAATTTATGAATTCAGTGCAGCCTCAATCTTAAAGCTCAGTGGGATTTTCCATGGACCTTGGGGAACTTTTTCTAAGATTAATACAGACATTTAAATGTACTCAAATAGCCCAGATGATTTTGAAACAAGAATAAGATGTCATAAAACAATAGTAATTTAAGAAATACTTTGATATTTTTGTGGATTTGTTCAGAAAGCAAATCAACAGATTAGAATCATGTTGGGGAAAAAAGAGCTATCGATTTAGAATTCTATGTCCAGAGAAGTGACCACCCCAGGAATGAAGACACCAAGATCTTCTCACATGGAGGCAAACTAAGAATCTGTCACCAGCAAACTTAAAAGAATGGCTGAAGGAGTTTCTCCCAGCAGAAAAGCCATCGTAATAGAAAGAATCTAGGAACACCAGAAGGGAAAGGAGACAGATGTGATTTAGTCCCATGGGACAATGGCATGTGCAGCGAACAGGGATGTGGTACGTGGCCTGGCCACCACGCCTAGCTGCTCCTTTGGCATGGTGTTCCGGTGCCCATGACATAGAACTCCTTGGATCCACAACTCATGGATGTTTGGCAAGACTCAAAGCGAGGACAAGTGCAGCGTTGTCGCTGGGAAGCAGCTGCCCAGCCTGCGACTCCATTCTAAACCTTCTCTGGAGGAATGAGGAGAAAGCATAGTTGCTATTTCTAGGCTGAGGCCCCACCCATTCCCCCCATCATCTACTTTCTGGCTTCAGAGGATGCTGAGATTTCAGGGGATGGTCAAAGTCTAAGCAAGAAGGTGATGCTCCCCAGGAGGAGGCAGGACACTGGATGGTAATGTGGGTGAGAAATTAACATCTATTGTGACGCCACTGAAATGGCGGGTAATTTGTTACTCTAACTTGAGTTTCCTTTGAGTTGATATCTTTGCATCATTACAGCACATGACTTTTCCATTTAACAACTAATATTTAAATCTCAAATAATTTATATAATTTTCTGAGCATTTAAATGTTTAATAGGCGTCTCTTGATATAATCTATTTTATTTAACTGGATGCATGATTTTTTATGATTATGTTATGTACTTGTGCACAGGCACTGCATTTGATGTGTTCAACATATTTTGCAGTGGATATTGGAGGAACAGTCATATTTCTACAAAAACATTAGAGAACAGTATAGAATATTTGACCTCAGTGTAGAGATGGCATTTTAAAACAAGATACAACAACCAAATGCCACGAAAGGAAGGATAAGTTGGATTACATACAAATTTTTTAAAAGCTTTCATATGCCAAAAGACACCATAAACAAAACTAAAAGGCAAGTTAATAGGCAGAAAATAGACTTTTTCAGCATGTAGGACAGAGAGTGAGTTGATGCCCAAACATATAAAATAGTCACTCCTACAATCAATAACAAAAGCACAGATTGCTCCCCAGAAAAGTGGCTAAGATCACATTCAGGGGCGTTATCCCATGTGGCCAATATACACCTGAATAGATGGTCTCCTTCACCAGGGTGTAAAAAATGCAAATCAAGGCAGCAATGAGATACTAAAAGAATAGAAATGGATTGAGCAAAAAAACGGTAGACCTTCTCTACTAAAACGTAAAGTATTCCGACCCCGTCACCCCAGCAGTATCTACTCTGGAAGATCACTCACACGGGTGGGATGGGAAGTTACTGGATTAAAACAAATGGAGGGAGTGTGTAAGTGAGCACGAGTGCAAGAATATTCCTGGCAGCGGTACTTGTCACAGAGGAAACCTTGGGAGCACAACCTATGTTCACCAGTAGGTAAATGGTTATATCAACCAGAATTATCCATGTATTGAACACTGCGCCTTGGTTACAAAGACTAAGTTAGCGCTACATTTCTGACATACAGATTGTGATATATAGTAAATCTCGTGTATGTAAAAGCATATAAAATTGTGTGTGTGCAGATGCATAGTAAAGGGTGTGGAAGAGTAAGAGAGGTTATCTCGAGAAAAGGAATGGGATGAGCAAAATGGGCAGATAGGATTGAGAGGAAATTTAAATTGCTCTTGAACTTTTGTTTTTATAAGGACAATGAGTTTCGAGATTGGTTAAAACAAAAACAGTTGCATTGGAAAACAGTCTGGGTGTTCCTCAAAAATTTATACATAGAGTCACCACAAGACCCAGCAATTCCACTGCTAGGTATGTACCCGAGACTTGAGAACATATGTCCACGTAAAAATTTGTACACGAATGTTCATAGCAGAATTATTCATAATAGCCCCCAAATGGGAAGCAACCCCAATGCCCATCGGCTGAAGAATTGGTGAACAAAATGTGGTCTGTCCACACAATGGGATATTATTTGATCATAAAAAAGGAATGAAGTACCGATTTATGCTACAATTTGTGTGAACCTTGAAACAAGCTGAAAGAAGCCAGTCGCAAAGGGCCACATACTGTATGATTCTATCCATATAACAGGCCCAGAATAGGCAAATCCATAAAGACAGAAAGTAGGTGCATGGGTGCCAGGGTCTGGGGAGAGGGAGGAATGGGGAGTGATAGCTGAGGGGTATGGGGTTTCTTTTTGGGGGTGAGAAAATTATTCTAAAACCGAATGTTCTAAATGAGAGTTGCACAACTTTGTGAATGTACTTAAAAACCACAGAACTGCATGCTTTAAAGGGATGGATACTGTGGCATGTAAATTATACCTTAATTTTAAGTTATGCAAAAAAAATGCCCCCAAATAGATGAATAAAGATGTGTTGCTAGTGAGAGAAAAAGAGGAAGGCCATATTAGCCGTGGGGGCAGGAAGAGCGAAGAGGAAGTGACATTTAAACTGGTCTCACAGGGTGCAGGGCTATTTTGGGGGGGGAGGGAAATCAGGTACCCTGCACAGTGGGTGCAGCACATGCTAAGAGGGACAGGGCAGGAAATGTTGGAACGATGAGGTCACTGTGGACAGAGCAGAAGGAGCGGGAGGCGACAGAGGAGGCCGGGTGGGGGAAGGTGGCTGGGGCTGGCCGTGGGGTGGTTGCCAGAGGGCTAATCTGTCAGGAGGCCATAGGTCAATTGTCCTGTCCCCTCAGCTAGATGTGCTCTGCCTATAGGGCACCTCAGGGGACAATAGGCCAGGCCGAGTTTCGACTTCCTAGAAGTCTAAGGTTTACAGTCTGTGGAGATAAGAAGTCACTGGACCAAAGCAAACGGAGAGAGTGTGTAATTACTCATTATCGGGAGAAAGGAAAGTAAAAGTGTCACTGAGGACCAGCAGTGTTTGCTGAAGCAGGAAGCCAGCCTGGGCCATGGGGTTTTCCTGAAGACTGCAGAAAAATCCCCTTGTCCAGGTGACTTTCAGATATGGCTTCCTGTTAGCCGACTGGGTGTGGAGAATAACAAGCTTTCTTTTCAGGGTACCAGGTCCACCATGTGCCCTGTCCACCCCTACCCCCAGCCTGTGGCTCTACATGCTGTCTCCAGAGGGACCTCTACCAGCATTATCTCCTGATTAACCCATCCTCACCCCCCCCAGCTCTGCACACAGCAACTTCCCACTGGCTGATAAGCTATGTAGGAAGTTACACTTAGAAGTTCACAGCCAAGGCAGGGAGCATTGGGAAGGGCACGGTGGGGTGAAGAGAGTGAGGTGCTGTCCCACGCTCCTCTGACCTGCACACCAGATCCTGGCCCATTTGCTTGCTCTCCCATCCCTTTCTTTGAAGGAGGAGGTGGGGTCCCCTCATGAGCCTAGAGGTGGTGACCCTGAGCCTCTGGTACAGCAGTCTGACCCTCTCCCACAGCTGTGCGTGGAGTGGGTAGGCCAAGCAAGCAGTGATAGTTCCATTTTGCAGCCAGAAAAACTGAGGTCCAGGTTGTATTTAACTTGTTCAAGGTCACTCAGCAGTCCATGGTGTTGTGGGGACTAGAACCTGACCGCCTGCATCCCAGCCTCAGGCTCTGCTGCCTTGGGCTGTGCTATTTACAGTTTGAGGTCACCTCTCCCCATCTCACCCAGGTTCCCAGCAGAAAGGGGGTCAATTTGGACACACACGGTGATTGTAAGGGAAGGGCTGACAGCGAGAGCCCTCCCCAGTCTCCCTCCCCGGCCCCAGCCTTTTTTCTGGCTTCCTCCCAGGACCCCTCTGACCCCCTCTGCTCCTCTTGGGTCCTGCTGGCTGAAGAGAGGATCAAACATGTTTCACATTTGGGTTCCTCACACATCTCCTCAAAGTGAATGTGGTCCTAGGGTTGACTCCCTGAAGAGCCCCAAGCTTCCTGAAAGGAAGAACCCAAACATTACATTGGAGAGAATAGATAGGCCCTTTCCTTTCCCCCAGTGCCAAGGGCTGGGATCAGAGGGGCTCTGCCACCAGAACTTTACAGAACAGAGCTAAAGCTCAAACCCCAAAATTCTGCCTTTCCACCCAAAAAAGTATTCTACTCCAGGCCTGGAGAAAACACTCCACTTAACACCTCCCCTTTGAGTGGAGTCCTTTGTCATAAGCACACATGAAGTTCTGACACAACTCTCAATGCACACTCTCAGTAAAATTTTTTGATAAAAACACTTTATTTTGTTTAAATTATAAAATGATGCATAATTATTATAAACAAACAAAAAACTAAGACAATATAAGGGCATACAGTGAAAAGTAACGTCCCCTGCCCAACCTCTTCTTTCACCTGTCAAGAAGTAAACGCTGTGGAACTTGCCCCTGTCGTAAACAGTCAAAAAATTGGACAAAATATATGAAACAATGGTTTGCAGACACTGGGCAACACGCATTGCAGGGCAGAAAGGAAGCAAATCTACAACGCCCCAGTTTTCTGCCTGGAGGCAATTTCCAGAATGTGTTGTAGGTAGGGACATCTTCTGTCTCCTCACATGGCCATCCCTCTGTGTGTGTCTGTGTCCTAATTTCCTCACGTTATAAGGACCCAGTCGTATTGGACGAGGGCCCACCCAAGTGACCTCATTTTACCTTACTACTGCTTTTGAGGCTCTAGCCCCAAATATAGTCACACTCTGAAGTATCGGGGGTGAGGAATTCAACATACAAATTTTGGGGGGACAGAATTTAGCCTAGAACAGAAGGCAAACTCTGGGTAGGCATGTATATAGGCAAGCGGGCAGCTGACCCTGCCAGGACAACTCAAACATGTCCAGTGCTGCACCGGGGCGGGGGCTGTGTGAGTGCTCAGAACAGGTGCTCAGACCCAGAGCACTTAGCATCCAGGTGTGGGCCCAGGACCGCATGATGGACCAGAGTCAGTTGGCTCCCTCCGGCAGGGCCTGGCAAGAGGTCGGTCCCTGAGGACGCAGTCCGTACAGGTTCAGCAGTGTGGTGGGGGCTGCTTTCGGGGGCTTCTGAGGAGGGTTTATGCTTATCTCTGGGCCTTCTGCATGCTGAGGCCTTTGCTCAGTGTTCCGATGTCACTGGCCAAGGCATGGGAAACAGAGAGAGGCAGAGTGGGGCAGAAAGGGATGGTACAGGGGCCATTTGCGACAATGTGGTTGGACCTTGAGGGCACCATGCTAAGTGAGATATGTCAGACAGAGAAAGACAAATACAGAATGATCTCACTTACATGTGGAATCTAAGAATACTGAACTCACAGGAACAGAGAGTAGTGTGGTGGTTGCCCAAGGCTGGGGAGGGGGGACATGGGGAGCTGCTGGTCACAGGCTGCACACTGTCAGTTATAAGATGAGTAAGTTCCGGGATGTCATGTGCAGCATGGTGACAGCAGCTAACGATACTGTACTGTGTGCTTGCAAGTTGCTTGGAGAGTAGATCTTTAATGTTGTCATCATAACAACAACAAACAGTAATGATGTAAGGATGTGCTAACCACTCTTGCTATGGTCAACATCTCATAACACATACAGAATCAAATCACCACATTGTATATCTTAACTTTACACAATGTAATTATATCTCAGTAAAGCTGGGGGGGGGGAGGTAGTGCATGTGCGTGCGAGAGATTATGTGAGTGCAAATGTGTGAGTGTATGTGCTCATTGTGTAAATGTGAGTATGCGAGCACATGTGAGTGTGTGAGTGTGTGTGAGGGCAGTGAGTAGGGGTGTATGCATGTGAGCATGCGTGGGTTTTATTCCCGAGTGGCAATCCAGTTTGCACACCTCGTTGATGGGGAAGAGGGTTTGGAAGTCAAGCCATGCGACTTGCAGGGCCTCCGAGGTCCCTCTGACAGCGGGTAGACTCAGAATGGAGAGCCAGCATCCAGCCCCTCCACCTCCTTTTCCTAGAGTGGTGCTCCTTGAAGCAAGCCCCCTGGAAAGCCTGGCCTTTATACAGGGTAGGGTCTGCAATGGTATTTTCTGAAGCCCCCCAGGTAACTCTGATGTATAGCCACCTCCTTGAGGGATCCTCTCCAGGTGTGAGCATCCAGGGCTGCCAGGTGTGATGCTGCCACCAGAGTGGATGAGGAACATAGCTTGGGCATACTTGGCTGGGATGAGGGAGGAGAGTGAGCTCCAGGTGAAAGGGTCTCCCTACTGGGCTTCCGCAGAGATTTTATGTGGTAGCATGAAGCTCCATAACTGTCTGCTGAAAATTGGCATGAATGAATGCAAGGACGGCTGAATGAATGCATGGATGGCTGAATGAATGCACAGATGGCAGGAATAAATGCATGGGTGCCAGGAATGAATGCATGATTAAACGACTGAATAGATATAGTGAATGGGCTCTAATGTCACATACACCCTGGGTCGTGCAGCTCCCCTGTGCTCATTCGTGCACATGCACTCACCTCCTTTGCAGGCACATGCCCTGGAACCATCCTCCACACACTCCTGACCCACAAATCCATGCCCAGCATGTGCCTAGCCTGTTCACACCACACCGTGAAGAACCTGTCACCCTTGCTCTTGAGGGTGGCAGGGTATCAGAAGGGGGCCAGTGAGGTGCCAGATTCCTCCAGGGACGCCGGTCCTTGCCCAGCTGCCCCGAGGCCCAAGCTCACTTCCCAACTCCTGCAGGACACTCTAGGCTTTTTACCCAGGTAGGTAGGTGACCACACCCACGCTTCTGATCCGCTGGGGATCTCTGAGCCCAGAATGACTCTCTAGGACGAGATGCCAGCTGACCTCTTCCCGGTGTCCTCCTACTCCACACTCACCGAAGCTTGGGAACCTGGATCCCTGAAGGCTGGGAACAGGGCAGCAGTCCTTGGTCCCAGCCAGGCCTAGCACCGGGGGCCAGTCACCGACAGCCGAAGGTGGGCAGTGCCATCAGATCGGTCCTACCCTGCTCTATGAACCTGCACGTTGGAACCTGCCCCAGGTAAACTGGACATCTGGCCAGGGCCATCTGTGTGGGGAGAGCTGGCAGGCAGCAGAGAGCATAGCCTTCTTCTCACAGAGACCCTCCTTCCTGCAGCCACCAGCACTGCCCCGTGGGCACCTTCAATGTGCGGTGCTTGTCCCTAGATGAGTGCCTTTCCCACCAAAGGGAATGGGTGGGGAGGGTGGGAAGAGAAACCCATCTCCTCCCAACCTTAGCGGAGGTTGAGGCTGGGGCCAGAGGAGATTGAGGAGGAAGTGCAGGTACCGGGGTAAGTGGCAGCCAGGCCACTGTGTTTTCCTTTCTGTAACTGGGTTTTCTCCACATGCCACATTCTGCAAGGTCAGACTACAGTCAAAGTCCTTTGTATACCTGGCACTCCTCCTTAGCAACCTCTTTCTGGAATAGACAGCCCAGAGCCAGTATGCTAGCCGTGTTGCCAGGAACACCCGCATCTCGGGGCACTCGCCAGCCTTCTTAGGTGCCTGGGTGCCTTCCCAGAGGCTGAAGGGAAGGTGTCTGCTTTCTGTGGTCTGGTTTCTGTGACTCCTGCAACATACCCTATTGGGTGCCTGCTGTTCTTCTCCCCCACCCACCTCATACACACGGGATCACGGGGTCTCTGTCCTTGGGTTACACTTAGTCAGGTGCTCTGGCTACAGGGGAAGTGTCCTCAGGGAGGTGGAGGTCCAGAGCACAGAAGGGTTAAACCCGCAACAAGGGCCTGACTTCTCGGAGCTGAGGCACCCACTGATGCGTTCAATAAAGTTGTCGTTGAAGCCATTGCTAAGGTCAGGGGCTGGGTAGCACAGATGCCAGTGGGAGGCTAGCCTGGGAATGAATGCCATGAGGCAGGACTCCCGGACAGGAGCTGCTCTCAAAGGGCAGGCCGAGGCTGTCAGGCCCAGAAGCAAGGGACTGGCATTGGGGGAGCAGCATGGGGTGGGCTCTGGGCTGGGGTGGCGATGCTGAGCACTCAAGAGCGTGAAGATGAAACGGGAGTGAAGAGGTGCAAGAGAAAGTGGTTCTGATGTCCTGGAGGGAAGTATCCAGAGGAACAATGACTTGGTCAAGGTCGCAAGGTTCGGCAGGGCTCTTGAAACAGTCTGAACGTTCCCTGAGTCCGACAGCCCAGCTAATGGGCTCTGTTCCGCAGTGATAATACAACCGGCATTTTCTGAGCACCTGCCCTGGGCTAGACACTGAGGTAGCTGTGCCCTCACAGTTCCATGATGGACACCTGTTAGTATTAACCCCCTGTTGTAGCTGAAGGTACTGAGGTGCATGGGGAACATGTCCCAGGTCACACAGCTAGAAACGGTGGGTCTGGGTTTGCTAGTCATGTAAATTTGGCCATGTTCCTTAGCCTCTCTGAGGCTGTGTTCTCACATGCTGATAAAGATTACAGCAGGACTTATATCTTGGGGACGTTGGAAGGTCTGCGAGTTAGTCATATGGCTGAAAATTCTAAGAACAGGCATAAGATTGAACCAAACCAGTGTTAGTTATTGTTAGCTATTATGCAGTTCATTTCTGAACCTGCAACACTGACATCACTGAGACCTTAAAATTGAACTTCAAGGAGTCAGTGGCTGCAGATTGAGCAGGAGGAGGCCTTCCTGGAGGCACAGGAGGCTTCCTTGACCAATAGGACTATTTATTTGCGCCTGGAATCACATCCTAGCAAGTCTAGTCGGCTTGGTTAAAATCGACCAATAGAGACTTATATGCTCCCAAGATGGAGTAATAGGGCCTAGACTACCCACCTGGCTGAAACACCTGGGGCGGGGGGTGGGGGAAGGACAAAACATATAAAACAATGTTTTTCAAGATGTTAGACAGCAATGAAAGACAATAATCCCTGGAAATGGAAAGAAAAGACGTGAGCCCTGTAGTGTGGTCAGCTTACTGTCTGGAGTTTCCAGGCCATTATGCAGGAATGGGGATGCACACAGAGCCCAGGGGTCTCCAAAAATTGAGACATCAGAGCAGGAAATCCAGGTGGGCTAGAATCTGTAAGATGCTCAACAACATCAGCCATTGGAGAACTGCAAGTTAAAACCACGAGATGCCACTGCACACCGATTAGAATGTCTAAATTAAAAAGACTTAATACACCTTGTGTGGGTAAGGACATGGGGAATCTAGAACACACATACGCTGCTGGTGGCAGTGGAAGATGGTGTGTCCACTTTGGAAAGCAGTTTGGCAGCTTCTTAAAAAGTTAGACATGCACCTACCATAGGTCCAGCCACTCCAGTCCTAGCTGTTTACTCAAGAGGAGGAAAGCAGATACCCACACCAAGACTTGTTCACAGATGTTCGGAGCAGCTTTATTTGTAAACTGGAAATGATTCAGATGCCATGGACAGCTGAATACATAGACACATGGCGGTTTGTCCATACCTGGGAATGGCCCTGGGCAATAAACTGGAGTTAGCTATTATAAAAGCAACAACACAGATGAATCTCACAATGATTATGGTGAGTGAAAGGAGACGAACAGAAATTTCCAGAAAATGCAGACAAGTCTGAGAGGGGCAGGGAGGAGCAGGAGCAGACTTCGGGGTGTAACTGTTGTGCTCCTGATCTTGCAGTGACAGTTTCAGGGGCACATGGGTATATCAAAATTTGTCAAATTTTACAGTTTAAATGCGTGCAGTTAATTGTATGCCAATTATACCTCAAAGCTGTTTTTAACAATCCAGCAAGGAGTATCCTTCACCTGAGGGGAAGCTACAGGCTGGGGGACAATGAGCCTGCCCAGGGCCATTCCAGCCAGGGGCAGAGGTGTACAGCCCAGCCTCCTGTGCCTCAGCCCAGAATGCCATTCCCTACATTGCACTGCCACCCACTGGCCAAGCAAGGCCTCTGAGTGCAGGGCACACTCTTCAAGGATCTTAGGTGCTGCTGCCCCAACCAGGGCCCTGGAGCAGGAGAAAACTCAGATACCATGAGGGCCCGTGGGCAATGCAGCTGAGGGAGGGTGGCAGCGCCC
>NW_011889242.1:2337136-2355646 GCF_000151845.1 Pteropus vampyrus
GCTTGAAATCTAGGTTTCTATGGGAAACCTGGGTTTTTAATGGTAAACTTGGTCAGTGGTTAGGCTATATTAAACCTTGTCTGTGGGCAGGAATCAGAGTAGGGGTAGACAGTTTGTAGCCTCTGTGCCAACACCTTGCATTGGCTTCCCAGGGGCCAGCCTAGGAGCACCAGGCCAGGCTTACTCTCCTTGTTAATATGAGAGAAGAACCAGGCTGGGAGCAAGATGTCCTGTGTCTGTCTGCAGAGAGAGAACAGCAGACCAATAGGCCAGGTTTGCTCTCCAAGGCTGCACCATCATCTGTCCCTCCTGCATTTGAAGTGAAGGCCCCTGGTGTCTGTCTCTGGGGAGGACTGAGGGAAAGAGTAATGAAGGATGATGGAGGGAAAATTCAAGGCCACAGAGCACATCCCCAGAGAGAATTGATGCCAGCTTCCCCCTTTGCCTTAAAGCCAGCAATGAGCTCGCAGTGTCCCTGCCCGCTTGGGTGTGTCTGTGGCAGGAACAGAATGCCTCAAACACCAAGACGCTCCCTGGAGAGGGTGCTAGCAGAGGGCCTCTGTCACCACGATGCCTAGTCCAACTCCCAGGGTGGGAAGGAGAGCCAGGGCTTCTGCAGGGTGTCTGTCACCTCACCTGACCCCAGGGCTCTGGGCTTGGCAGCCACTGCTGGCAGACTGCAGCCAGAGCTCACCTCCACTGTGGACTGCGAGACTTCTATTTTCCGAAAGCAGATGACGTGTCTGTCTGCCCCCATCTGCCGCCGTGAGCTGGGCTTCTCAGTGGCCATGAAGCCACGAGGATGCATCAAAGGGGTCCTCTGACATCTGGAGGCTGGGGGTCAGTGAGCCAATGTCCGCCAACCACGCAGTGTGAGGAAGGCCATATGTGCAAGCTTCCAGCTCTTGTCCCCAGCCTGGCCAGACTCCTGAGCAGTGCCAGCCCTATCCCCATTCCCGGACCACTGTCCACAGGGGCAAAGAGCAAGAGACGTGAAGGGAGACGCCCCTCACCTGCCCCAGGGAGCCCACCGCCCTCCCTGCCTGCCCTCGTTCCTGTGGGCAGACAGGAGGACCAGCCATGTGGACGCACGGCTCTGGAGGGCTTCTCCCCTCGCTGCTACTCCTCTTCCCTCCAGAAACCTGGCTCACCCCAGTGCTCCTGTCTCAGGGCACACAGGAAAAGCCCATTGGGTGCCTGGGGACCCAGGCACCCAAGCAGTGACCTGGACCCAGCAGCCAGCTCTAACCTTCCCTGAGGGACTTGAGGGTCATGAGATGGGGATGTGCTGGGCGTGTGGACATCTGTAGGGCCAGACCAGCACCTCTGAGCCCCCGGCCCCAGCATGCCTGGTCCTGGCAGGCAGAGGCTCAGCCATTGTTGGGCAGCAGCCTCTGGCAGGGCAAGGGGCTGCATGTGGGGATGGCAGGCTAAGGGCAGCAACGGCTAAAGAAACATGACCAGGACACAGAGGGACACAATATCGTGGGGACAGAGCCTAAGTATGGGTGTGTCTCTAGCTCGAGACCCACTCTGGGGGTCAGATGGCAGATGGGGGGCCCTGAGCTGGGGAAGGACCAGAAGCCATCCTCCTCGGACGGGGACACCTGGGTCTGCCCAGAAATGAGGAGACAGATGTGTTAAAGAGAAACTTATTTGAAAGAATGGTAAGGCAGACTTCATTCAAGGGGCCAGTGATGGGTATCAGGGCCACTGCAATGGGGTCTTGCAGGGGAATCAGGTTAGACTTTTAAACACTTGTGAGGCTGGGAAGTCAAGCAGGGTTTCCCAGATCTTCCTGTAGTACCGACAGATTTGGATTAATTTCTCTCTTCTTGAGGTCCACAAGACATCCTGAGGTTCCTAGGCCTGCCAAGAAGTGACCTTCCTTACTCACCTGTAAGGCTGGGAACACTGTAAGCCAAGTACCAGGATGACTTTTCCAAGAAAGCTCCATAAAGTCACCTTAGCTACTTAGAACTGGCTGGACGTACCTCATTCCATGCATCGTTCTGAAATTTGACATTCCACTCTAAGCCCTGGTTATTTCACCAATGTTTCCAATTGTGTCCCGTTACAAGAACAGATTCTTATTGAACATTTGCAAATGATTGATTATATTGCCATGGAAATAAGAATATTCAAAAAGAGTTTCCGAATTCTGGAGGGATTGGGTAGGGAGAAAAGATAAATGTTTTATTTCTGTTTACAAAAGTATAATCTATTAAACTCCTATAAGTTATAGCTTAAGTGAAAGGGATTCGTTACATCTGAAAAATAGAACATCAAAGAACTAGCAATGTTCCAAAACCAAGACCACAATCATCCAGTATCAGTTTATTCAGTCCCATGTAATCAATTCTTGTTCTGCTTGACCCTGGATTAGCAGTTTCATAAACCCACGCGCTTCTAAAGATTTGATGAGAATTAATTTGACAAGAAGATTGGTTGTTTCTGTGACACACTCAAAGATAATAACCAGAATCCTGACTGAGAGTATTATATCAGGACATGCCATAGACAGCTTTCTATGAACTTTATACAGTGTGAAATATTTATATTAATAATAGTTACCCACACAAATACAACCTAGGAAACGTTAAAGCCTCTCTTTAACAATGCGTTCTCACACAATTTAGCAAATCAAATAACTGTGCTTAAGGTAACATCTCTCTTTTTTACAAGGTGAAAGAACAGACTTGGAGACTTTCCAGGGGCGCTCTGGGAAATCCCAAAGTTAGTTTAAGGTCAAACAACAACAACAACAACAACAACAACAACAACAACAAAAGAACAAAAAAAAAACCATTTAAAAAAACTGCATTTAGGATTTGATTTTGGGAATTAAAAAAAAAATGTAAAAAACCTTAGCTCTTTTAAAAGTGAAGAGTCTTGTTTCTCTTAAATAAGCAAAGGCATGATACAGGTTAGCAGAAGGCACGGGAAGTAGTGCTGTTAAGACACAGACCTTGGTGTCCTCGGCAGGTGACTTTCAAGGTAAGAAAAAAACCTTTTACAGTCTCTTAAGATCAGACCAACAATCCAAGACAACCCTGCTATTCTGACATATCAAATTTCTAGTTTTGTTTCATTGTACTTTGATATTAAGCCTCATTAAAAAAATACTTTATAAAGAAACCCATTTGAATCCAATTGGGCTTGACTATATGAGGTAAGATCGTTTTTCTGCAAAACTTTTGCAACTTTCTTACATTCATTCAGGTATTTATTTTCCTACGTTTTCCTCTTCTCATTCTGGAACAAGTCATTCATTCTATTTTAGAATAAAATGACTTTCTTTTGCCTTAACAAAGACACATCCTTCATACCTTATACCTTTCCTTTTCAAAAAACACATCCTTATATTTCTTGCATACTTTTCATACACAGTTGCTTCCTTTCATCCTTATTATTTCCAGTAGTTTAAAATTTATTTTTAATTATAGTTGACAGACATATATCCAGTAGTTTTAATTAGATATATTGATTATAATTTTTAAACATTTGTAGCCTTTCTTTTGCAGAGAAATCTAGGAAATAGATGAGTAAACTCTCTCGCATGCCAGCATTCTCCAAGAGCAGACTAGCAAATTGTATGAACATATACCATCTCAGTTTTTAGAAACATGTTTCTTTATAGTACAGTTCATGTTTATTAACAGACTCAAATTTATTTTTCTTTTCTAAACCATAAAAAAACAAATTGTGGTGATCTGTTGCACTAATGCCATTGAAGGTGTCCAGAACATGCCACCTGCAAACATGCCACTTTGGCATAAGGATTATTATGACCTGCAGGCAGTTGAAAAACAGCAGACATGGGAGGGGCTCTCTGCCCTAACCCTGTCTGTTGAAAAACAGAACAAATTTCTATTTGTCAAGGTGTTCCCTCTACCATAGCAGGCAGCCTGGAGGCTGCAGAGATCAGTCTGCAAAACAAACCTCACTAAACAACCCTTATTTACCATACATTTTCAGTCACTTTCCTACAATTTACAGCCCCTAGGAGCTCAGACTCTTTTCCGTTTCTAGTCAGTTCTCTACAATTTGTTGCCCTCTATTAAAACAGTATGTAAACACCAGATTCTAACAGTTTCTTTGGGTTCATCACTTCTTTTCTATGAAGCCACCCACCATGCACGTAAAATAAATGATGTACACTTTTTCTCTTGCTAATTTGTCTTTCGTTTAATTTGCAAGACTCAGGAACAGAACCTAAAAGGGTAGGAGATAAAGTTTTTCCTCCCCTATAAAGTGCTAATTCTACCCAAAAGGAACTGTTTTAGTCAAAATTAATGGAGAGCCCCGCCTTACCCCTTCATCCACTCAAGTTGCCCATGGTAAGGCCTGCCTAACACAACAGTTTTCCCCAGTACTTGATGGCAGGAGAGTAGGCACCCCAACACTGGGGCCCTTGTTTGTGTTTTAATTTAGTGCTTTATGTAAAGTCAGGAAACTGAATTTGGCTGTTTCCAGAGCCCCAGGATCTCGTCACCAGCCAATCTAGAGCTAAGGTGACATTTCTATGAGCATCCACAGCAGCTCCGTTTGCACTTTGTGGGGCCTGGAGGCAGACAGAGCCAAGCTGGGGTCAGGCATACACTCACCCTCACATAGGCTGGCCTGGGAGTGGGACCCTGCCCGGTTCTGCACTTACACTTGGGAAATAGGGAGAGCAGAGCTCTGACAGGTGGGGTTGATCTTCAGAGCGAGAGGAGAGGACACAGCAGGGGGGTCAGCAACAGCCCAGCTGGGAGCCCCCAGACTTTCAGGGCCTGCCAGAAGGATCCAGTCTGGGTCAGCTGAGCAGAGGAATGCGTGTGCCCTGGGAAGCAGTCAGGCAGGACCCTGAGGGCAGGGCCCGCTTGGTGGGTGCCAGGCACAAGGTTGGCTGTGTTGGATGTGGGGAAGCAGGAAAGGGGCCCTCATTCTGGCCTCATGTGTCCTTTCAGATCACCACTTAGTTACAACTTGAAGGACTGGGGGCCATGGGTCCTTTCAGACACCATGTGGGTGCTGACGTCAGAGGTTTGACATCAGTGTCCCTAGCCCACTCTGGGGGAGCTGGTCCCCACGGTTCCTAAGGCTGAATGAGTCTGAGGCATGAAAGGCATGCTTGGCTGAAACAATGGGGCCCCTGTTTTCAGTGGGTGGAAACTGTGGTTGCTGGAAGAGGCTCATTCAACCCCAGTGTTTACACATGAGGAGCCCAGGGCCAGAGCAACAGGAAGTGAGTGACCTGATCCCCTCACAGAATGATCACAAAATGAGCTAGTGGCAGAGCCAGGGCTTGCTGGTGGCTCTCAGCCCACAGACACAGCCAGCTCCTTCCACTCTGGGTCAAGATAATTTCCAGTGTGGCTGTCCCAAATGGACATTTGGGCTACCTCCACCTTTTGGAGGCTGTGAATGATGCTACAGTGGACATAGGGGTACAGATATCTCTGAGTTCTTGCTTTCAATTCTTGTGGGTATGCACCCCGAAGTGGGGCTGCTGGGTCTCATGGCAGTTCTGTTTTTAATTGTTTGAGGAACTTCTGTACTCTTTCCTATGGTGGCTTCAGTTTTACATTCCCACCACAGTGTACAAGGATCCAGTTTCTCCACATCCTCACCAACACTTAAAAAAAATTTTTTTTTTAATTTTTTTTCACGCCTACAGCACCTGGTTTTCCTTGGTGGTCTCTCATCCAAGTACTAACTAGGCCCGACCCTGCTTAGCTTCCGAGATCAGACGGGATTAGGCTTGTTCAGGGTGGCATGGCCGTAGACAACACACACACACACGCGCGCGCGCGCGCGCCACCCTAACAGGTGTGAGGTGAATCCCTTTTTATAAAGACACCAGTCATTGGATTAGACCTCATCTTAACTTAATCATCTACAAAGACCCTATCTCCAAATAAGGCCACAGGTGTTGGGGGTCAGGACTTCGATTTAGGGACACGATTCAACCCAGAACATATATATTCACACATACACAAATAGTTTGTTTTGGTTCCTTACGTGGGGGTTGGGGGGGTGGTGATGGGGTGTCTGTGTGTGTGTGTGTGTGTGTGTGTGTGTGTGTGTGTGTGTACACACACACACAGTGTGTCTTGGAGCTGTTTCCACACCAGGATAATCTTAGCTGCTGCATGTTAGTACATGGTCTGGCTGTCTATTTAACAATCTCACCTTTGTAGGTATTTAGTTATTTTGGAGATTTCAAATGATATGGATGAATTCCAGTCATCCTCACTCAGGGAGGACTCTGTATAGGAAAGACCTGTCAGGAAAGGGTGCTGTGGGCCTGGACTCGGACACTGAGCACCTGCCCAGCGCCCGTAGACAAGCAGGGACACTGGGACTTGGTTTCCTTCCTGTGAAATAAAACAGGCTTGTTTAGCAGAGCTGCCGAAGCAAGCTTGCCAGCCAACCATCCCCACAGAACAAAGGAAGTTTATCTTCATTGGAATTGCCACCGCCGCCACCCACTGCAGCTCCACACAGTCTGAATTGTCATTGGGGAGATAGGGCAGGGACACTGTAAACAAGGGACATGAGTCCAGAATGAACAGCGTTGAGATATCAACCCACTGAGGGGGTGCTGCAGGCTTGCAACAGACACAATGCAATACCATCCCGTGTAACTGGCAAGGCTTTCCTTTCTTCTCAATCTGAGGATCTGCTCTCGTGAGCATCTTAGAGGCTTACAAATGAGATCACGACCCTCAATTTCACGGTTTTTTACTGAGAAGGGTGAAATGTGATGAATTCAGGTGAAGTTTGGTGATGGCGAGATGAGGAGTGCTTCGCCCCTCCTGTTGGGTGGGGACAGTGTAGCCAGAGCCTCCCACGGAGGGTGAGCAAATAGGCTTCTCTCTATGTCTCTGTGAACCAAGACCTGGCCCAGAGGCCAGGACCCTGGAGCCCTTGCCCGCACAGTAGCAAATGACTGCTGACTCCAGCAGCAAGCAATAATCTTCCCGTTTGCCTCATAGGGGATGAAGGCTGATGTCATGCCTGGAAACTTGCTGGGGATGCTCCTGTGGTGGACACCACTTTATGCTTGAACTTCAACTTCCCCAAACTGCTTCCACACATTAGGCCTGTGAAGTAGGAACAGAAGTCTGACTCTGCCAGACTGGTTCCCAACCTTTTTGGCACCAGGGACTGGTGCTCCTATGAGAATCTAATGCCTGGTGATCTGAGGTGGAGCTGAAGTGGTAATGCTAATGCTGGGGAGTGGCTGCAAATACACATGAAGCTTTGCTCACTGTGCAGCCTGGTTCCTAACAGGCCATGGACTGGTACCGGTCCATGGCCCAGGGGGACCCCTGATCTAGTCACTCACATGTACTTACTGAGCCCCTGCTATGCACTCTCTCAGGAGCTGGGGGGCCAGCTGGGACAGAGGCATGATCCTTGCCCTCTGCAGCTGGGACAGTAAATGACCGAGAGAACCATAGGCGGCAGTAAGGATGCTGTAAACAATGAGAGCGGGAGGTGCTCACAGGACTGGAGAACTACTTCAGGAGCTCAGGAAAGGCCACTCTGAGGAAGTGACATTAAAGCTGTCTTTAAAATGCCACTTCTCAGAGCAACCTTGTCTGACCTCCGTGAGCAGCCAAATGAAGATGTAGAACCCAGCATCCCACAGGAAGAACAGCAAGTGGAAATCAGCTTGGTTTGCTCCAGGGACATAAAAAAATGTCAGTGTGCGTGAGGGGAGATGGTGGACAAGAGGGAGGTCAGGGTGGGAGCAGGTGGGGTCAGCTTGGAGCGGGAGATGGAGGGCAACAGGCGTCTGGATTCTGTCTGAGTACCAAGGGAAACACGCACAATCACAGAAATGAGTAAGGGGGGCGGGAGATGACCTCTGGTAGTGGCAGAGTGGTGAACTAAGCATGTAAACCCCAAGATGACAATGGTAAATACCAAACTGAAAAATATTTAAAGACACTGGGAAGCAGACAGAAACTAGAATTCTAACTAAAATCAAAACCAACAGAAACCAGCTGCCCTGGGAGGGGAAACACTGGCCCAGGGTGCTGCCCACCCTCAGCTCTGGCTGTGCAAATAGGCAGGACAAGTCGAAGCTCCTCTGGCTAATGGTGCTGACCTGAGCTGGGGAAGCAGTGGGAATTTAGGGGGGCCCTGTAACATGAACTCTTTAGAAAGAACAAGATACCCTCCCCAGATGACAGGTCAGCCAGGTGTGCAGGGAGAACCTGGAGAAGGCACATTTACCCCAGAGCGCAGTGCAGAGTGAGAGCTGTGAGCGATGCATCTCTACCCTGAGTGCTCTCAACCTCATGTTCCTCGGTGACCGAACTCTGAAGCCTGATGGGCTCAGACAGAGCCCAAGGGAGACAGAGCAGCTGGAAGCTGGCAGAACTGTCCTAGAGAGAAGTCCCCCCTCTGCCCATATCCTGGGCCTGGTCCCGTAGGCGTAGGGTGGACCTGTGTAACTTGGCCAAAAAGCTGCAGTGGGCAGCTCCAGGAACAGGCGGCAGTGACGGCAAACCAGAGGGGGCAGGTCTGCAGTTTGGATGGGGCAGGTGAATTGCTCACCTGAACAAAGAGCCAAGCCTCTGCAGAGGGACATGACAGACTCCAAGTTCACCATAACACTATATATACAATATCCAATTTTCAGCCCCAAATTACTAAAATGTAAAGAAACAAATTTAAATCTATATCCAGGAAAAAAGACCAATCTATAAAAACTGGGCCCAGATGTTGGATTCAGCAGACTTCAAAGTAGCTATTAAATATGTCGAAAAAATGAAGAAATTGAAGGAAAATATACAATTGATGAAGAAATAGGGAATCTCAAAAGAGAAATACAAATTACCATAGAATGCAAATCCTAGAGCTGAAACTATAACTAAAAGTTTTGCTATAATGGCTCAGGATCAGATTGGAGATGGCAAAGAACCAGTGAACTTGAAGAGAAACCAGTAATAATGACATGATCTGAACAATACAGAGAAAAAAGACTGAAAAATCAACACACAGCATTAGCCTTCAGGGAAATGCAAATCAAAACCATGATGAGATATCACTTCATACCCAGTAGGACAGCTGAAATCAAAAAGACGTGAGAACAACTGGTTTCAAAGACGTGGAAAAAATGGGTCGCTTATTTGGACACTGCTAGTGGAAATATAAGATGGTGCAGTTGCTTTGCAAAATAACCTGGATGTTCCTCAGAGGGTTAACTGAGGTATCATGCGACCCAGCTGTTAACTCTCAGGTACATATCCAAACGCACGAAAAGCAAGTCTGCAGGAAGACTTGTGCATGAATATTTATAGCAGCATTATTCACAACAGCCAAAAAGTGGAAATAACATAAATGCCCATCAACTGATGAATGGATAAACAAAATGTGGCAAAATCAAACAATATATTTTGGTCATAAGAAGGAATGATATACTGACACACACAACATGCATGAACATTGAAAACCCTGCTCAGTGACAGAAGCTAGTCATAAAAGGCCACATATAAAAGGCATGATTCCATTTATGTGAAATGTCCAGGGAAGAGATTTGCAAAGACAGATTTGATGGTTGCCTTCTCTCCTGCACCCCACAATCCCTCAACCTGCTGCCTAGAATATGGATGTGATGGCTGGTTCCCAGCAGCCACACTGAAACACAAGGATGAGTTACACCTTGGAGACAGCATAGAAGAGAAGTGGCATGATCCTTGGTCTCTTATAATTTCAGGGAACTGCCACACTAGTCTGCTGATTTGGATTTTCTATTATATACAGTAAATTCTTACACAACGAGCATGTGAATGAGGGCAGAGAAGCAAGGCGGAGGGAAGGGAAGGGAGCTTGCTAGGGAAGCTGGCAGCATCCCTGCCAGACTTACCTGCCACTTAGCCACGGCCTGGCCCCCACCGTGGAGGGCTTTGTGGGACTGAGTGTGGACCCTCATCATCTAGCTCCAGGACTGAGGACCCCTAGCACAGCAGGACAGGGTGCAGGTCCAACCATCTCAGCAGAGCAGCACTGGAGGGGCAATGGGGTAGGTTAGGAAGGCACGTTCATGGGGGCAGAGTGGGGCCTTTTGTGTGGTTTTCGGCTTAGGAGTGAGTTCTCCGTTATCAGGACTCATTGCCAATTACAG
Source organism: Pteropus vampyrus (assembly GCF_000151845.1). Lineage (NCBI taxonomy): Eukaryota > Metazoa > Chordata > Mammalia > Chiroptera > Pteropodidae > Pteropus > Pteropus vampyrus. Next base: position 2,347,263 of record NW_011889242.1, read on the forward strand.
ATGTCACTGTGTCTGACCCAACATCCAAAATGAATGGGGACAGGATGCTCTGGCAGGGACACAGGACCTGCCAAGGCCAGAACTCTGTGGACCGGAACTGAGAAGCACCAAGACTGCGGTCTCAGCGGCATGCAGCATGGCAGCTACTAGCAGAGACTCCAGAAGTGGGTGTCCTGGTTTGGGGCCAGCCCCTGATGTCTGCCTCCATGTGAGTTTACTCAGCCTTGTGTCCTGTCTCTGCTCTGAGACTGATAATAACAGTGTGCTTCCCACGGTGGTGCCAAGAGGCTGAAGTATGCCACACGAGGTTCTTCGGAGCCACTGGATATGCTAGCAGATTTACTGCCACCACCCTCCAGCAAAATTCACAGGCCCCAGGGACCTCATCTTGAAATCTGGGTCTTCAGCCAGTGACTCTTCTCCCTTCTGCTCTGCTACGAGACATGTCACCTCAGCGTTTCCTGAGGTGCGACCACACTGACACGTAGCTATTTTGTCTGGATGCCAAGATGTGTCCCCCTTGAGTGCGGGGACCAGGTCTATTATTTACCTAGTGAGCACTCAAGTATTTTGCCAAGCATGTTATTCAGAACGATTTTATTCTTAAGCACTGTATATACATTTATAGGTGCGTGTGATGTATTTCATGTACATGGATTGGGTAGCTGTTAGAGGACCACAAACACCAACTGGGAACTCATTTTCTACACGAGTAAAGTATGGAGAACAACACATCAGTTAGGAGACCAAGACCATACACAGACAGAGATGGATGCAGGTTTTCATCATTAGGAACAACCCTCCCCCCTCCCACCTAGGGTGTCACAACAGGGTAGAAAACTAGTCAAGGGCGCAGCTTCCAGGTGCTGGTTTCAGACTATGAGGGGTAGGAGGGAAGAGCGACAAACGGGAACCTTGGAAGCTGGCAACAGCCCTGCCATGAGCCCCACACCGCAGTGGCCATAGTGACGTCCTGATCACTGGGCAGTGATGAGCCGCTCCTGCTGACTTCTCCCGGCGAACTCAGTTCCCTTGCCTCACGAAGACATCAGAAAGATCCCGGGTTCCTTCCAGCTTTAGATTCTGAAGGAGGATCAAACACACATGGACCCGCCACACCAAGAATGCAAGAATCACAAAACAAATTCTACTTGTGGTAGTGAGGCAGTGATGGCAAAGAAAGAGGTCTGCCTCATGGTTATAAGTAAAATTATGCCACAGCAAACACAGTTTACACAATAGAGCTGGTTTCAAACACCTGCCAGTTGCAGGGAAAAAGCAGAAGGCGAGCCCTCTGCTCTGGTCCCTGCACCATCTCTCTGTGTGCAAGGCCCAGGGCTAAGCTGTCCGCTCTGAAGAAACGAAGGGGAGATGAGTAGAAAGGCTGCCAGGGGCCAAGCATGTTTCCTCACCTGTCCAGCCACTCTCGTCTCTGAGCAGGCTTCTGCCCACCCTCCCGCCCCGTGAATTCTCCACCAGTCAGTCGCAGGTAACTGTCCCCTTAGGACTGAGCCACTGTCAGAGCCCGTCCTGCCTAATTCACACATCACCCCTTACATGGCACTAGGGGGAGGTGTAATGTACTACATCCGGAACCATCCTTTCTTGTGCCCACTCCTGGACTGCTGGTGATGAAAAGCCCAGACCACACCTCCCAAGTGTGACCTCTGCAGCTCGGGATCCGGAAGTTGCTTAGGTATGGCTGACCAGTCACATGGAGCTGGCACTCAGGGCCACAGAGGCAGGGGGCCGAGCACCCATTGGTGCATGCCAAACCCGTCACATAGCATATGAAGGGGATTCATGACCTGGGAGGCTCGTGACCTAGGGGGAAGGAAGGAACAGGAGAAGGAGGCCAGAGAAGGGTCGTGTTCTGGTGGTGAGTGGGAGACTCTTCTCACATCTAATGTGTCCTGCGAGTCACACTGATGGCCTTTTTCTAAGTTACGTCTCGGTGCCTGGACGACCAGTCCTCTGGGTTGAAGTACTACATAAGTCACTGTATGTAAAGTCCCTATGAGGTCACCCATGAAAGACTAAACAAAAAGCTTAAACAGGAAGAGGACACTGCCATGCTTACCAGAGTCACCTACCTTTTCATTGGCTAAATGCAGGAGACAGGCAAAGGCCAGGGGCGCAGATAGGTTCTGAGCCATGAGCGGGGGCAGGCTGTGAAACAAAGGGCAGTATTTAGCTGGGTGACTGCAGCACTAAGGACAAAGGCTCTTTCACTAACATGAGCACACATGTCCAATGAGAAACAAAGAAGTATTTTAGATGCATTTTATAAGCAGGCTTTTCCAGTTTCTTATCTGGAAATAAAATATCTCCTATTCCATTCCAACCACTGGCACAGAAAAAAAATCGCCTTTTAAAGTTGGTCTATGTTAACTCATCCATCAATGCAGTGAAGACACAGAAGACCTGCTAGGTGTGTGACAACAGCAGGTCATGTGCAGCAGGCCCATCACTCCAATGGCTCGGGTGGAAGTGCCCTCAGCCGTGCTCGGAGACACCAGCCCTGAGTCTGCTGGCACGCACCTCTTCTGCAGGTCCCTTGTGAGTCCACTGAGCATCTTCTTGTCAGTCACCTCCACTGGGTCTCCTTCCTTTCCAGTCTTGCTGTGGTTTGCCTAACAAAAGAAGGACATTCACAGACATCTTGGGGTCAGTTCGATTTTGAGGGAGCAACATAAATTCACAAAGTTGTACCTCTAAAAAGAAAAGTCCACATCTGAATGAAACCAAAACAGTTTCTTAGATACATTTTCAAGAAAAAGGGTCCATGAAGGAACTAGTGCCTCTGCCCTGGACCATGACACCGACATTTACTGAGGTTTGGTAAACATAGTGTCCATAGCCAAGCGCGATCCTGGTAAAGGAAAAACTGCAAAATAAGAAAAAAGACAAAACAATAACAAAAGGTATGATCACTTCTAGCTTCAACTGGACCATACAGCCAGAGTAGCACAGAATCCATATCTAAAAGCAGATTGGAGCTTTCCACTTAACACACACACAAACACACCCCACCCACCCACCCCATGGGGCTGCCTCCTTGCTAGAAGGCAAGGAGCTATGAAAGAATATAGCTTCTGCCTTAAAATAACTCAGAAGGTACATGATGGGGTGGGGAGAAGGAACAGGACAGAGCTGGGTGACAGCATAGGTAAAACATTGACCATTACGGGAAGCAGACATTCACTATACTATTCTGTTTTTTATTTTTAAGTATGTTTGAACATTTTCATAATAAAAGTTTTTTTTTTTTTTAAATAAACCTTTAATTAACCGGAATCCCTGGAGGACAGGGTATCATAAGTCATTTAAATTCAAAAGTTAAGCAGAAACCCCTTTTAAAGGCACATTTTTCTTACATTTGTACCCCATTCCACTTTAGTTGCTAAAATCTTATAATACAACTGAAGTATTATGAGATATCTGAGACTACACAGCGCGGGGTCCTCAATCAGACCAAGAATTCTCACTTCTCAGCCAGCAGGAAAAGGCACAGAGTACGGGCTGAGCCTGGAAGCTCAGAACACTGCGCGAGAAAAGAGGCCTGGAGCGGGCAGGTTCTCGTGAGCGGAACATGTTCACAAGGTTTCACCTCACTCTGAAGAACAGACAAGATGACAGCAGAGTACTTGTTTTTTTTAACTTTGCTACTTAGAATACATTTCCCAAATTAGAATTATTAGATCAAAAGGCCTGAACACTATGTGGCACCTGAAGTGTCAGAATTTGCTGTACAAAAGGGCCAATTATCAACTTAAATGGCACCAGCCGTGAATCTGTCCCCCCGTCTTTCCTCGCCTCTGCAGAGAAACACTGCTGAGCTGCGACTTGGAAGCAGCACAAATGTCCTCTCATGGTGTTCTCACCAGCAGCAAGGTAAAGTGTGTCCCACGTTCACCCTCTACCACCTGGTGTGTGACCTGCTGTCACACCCTCAGTTCACCTCTTTCAGGTGTGATGGCTCCCATTTCAGAGTGCCGCCTTCTGCGTTAGCTCTGGGTCTTGGATCTGTGAGCACTGGTGGCTCCCTTCCCCTCCCCCACGTGGAGCACCTAGAGGACAAGTGGAGCCTGTCACCTCTGTATCAGCTTGTGTGGAGAATTCTGTCAGCAGGTGCCACATGCTCTGCTTCAGCTTCTTCATGTCCATCTTTTTGGCAGTCTTGGCATAGTGAATTTCCATTTTATTTACCTGAAATAGGTGATGGAGGAAAACTAAGCAGAAGAAACATTTACCATCAACACACTGTAAAATGAGTCTGGTGTTCAAGTAAAGAAAGAACTGAGTTCAAATCACGGAATTAAAGAGCTCTTTTTGGACACACTAGAGTCCCTTGTTCTGATTTCTTCTTGGTCAAGTGCTATCTACACCAAGGCTACTCTGGAACTTCAGGGCAAGAGTGAGAAGCGAGTCAAATACGTATGAGGGCCTGTCACTGCCATGAGGCAGGCAGATGTTTAATGAGGACAATTTAATACGAACCGAATTTGGCCGGGATTTCCAGAGCCTGCCAGCCTCACCCAATCGGCAGAAACCTGCCCTCTGCTTGCGGCCCCCTTCACATTTGTGTGGCCAGGTTATCACACCTTTCAGAGACATGGCTTTTCCACATGAACCTAATGAGCATCAATCAGTTCATCCCCTAGAGCACTATTTAAGAATCAGCCACTGAGAGAGCAAATGGTTAAAATTGAGAAGAAAAACTCAAGCTCAGACAAGGTGACTCTCTCATCCATAGGGCAAATGACAGTGACCTTGAGAGAACACTACGGAATGGAATTCACTCCATCTTTACCTTCTGAGGCTCAGCTACCAGGTTTGACTCCCCATAACTGGTGATGTCCGACCCTTGGACATCAGGTGTGTCATCGTCCTCTTGTGTAGTCTTGGGTGGATGGCAAGGATAAGCTGAGAGGTCAGAGGTCCCAACGGCTCCCACAAATAAGTCACCCGACTCTTCATCATCACTGTCAGCATCCTGGGCATGGAAACAACTCTTCAACTTTGGCAGAAGCTGTGGCAGGGCTTAGAGAGGTCCCAGAAACAGACTCATACTTTGAGTCAGCCCAAGATGGACTTCGAGGTGCCTCTAGCTTTCTTCCTGTCACATATAAACCCTATGAGGGAGGCATCTGTTAACTAAGCCTCTAGAATGAGAGTTAAAAGGAATGCGGTCTTCACAGTTGCCAGTGTCCCCTTGACCTCTAATGAGTTTAGGACTTCATTTTCTGGCAGCAGGGGTCCTGCTGGGAACCAGGGGGAGAGTTGTTCCTAGCCGAGCCCAGCAGGAGAGGTCAGCTCTCTGGGGTGGGGCCCAGGGCCAGTTCCTTAGCCAGCTCTCCTGGTGACCCCTATGCACGCTGAGTTTGAGAAACACTGGTCAAGAGGTCAGTCTGGAGTTTCACTAAAATATAAAAACCCAACTCTCCTCCAAGTAAGACAATAACGTGAATAAACTCTCCTTCTGATTCTCTTCCCTGTTCCCATGTGCAGGGACCCAGACGTGGCCTAGTGTTCTTCCCTTTTTGTTACCACCACTGGGTCTCAGTGGTGGACACACAGGAGGGACAAACATTATCCAGTCAAACCAGGATCTAAAGTCGGGAGTAGCTTGTGCAAGTCCATGTGACAACCGACAATAGAGCTATACCCTGGTCCCAAGGCCGCCCCCCGCCACCATGAACTTTTTCCTCCAAGATCCACTATCTCCTCATGCTAATGTGTTTTGTCTCCTTGACCAAGATAGCAGCTCCTAAGAGCAAGAAGTGTTCTTTCCCTTTGGACTCCAGAAGAACCGAAACAAGTGCTCTGCGCGGTCTGACAATGCTCCACACGCTGGCTGGGTTGCTGCAGTGTGGCCACTCGTCCAGCTCACAGGGCCAACAGCACGGCAGGCCATGCACCCAACCCCACCTGACTAGAGCCTCCTGCAGCCTTCCTCCACCCGGGGTGGGGGGAGGGAGGCAGGAAAGATGTTTGGAGGGGAGGACAGGCCTGCCCCTCACCTGTAACCCTGGGCAGAAGTTGCAGGTGTCATTGGCGTTGTCGTAGTCATAGTCTCCGATGTCTTCATAATGCTCGGTCTCCGCACTCCGTGCCGTCATTAGTAACTGAAAAGAAGGCAAGAACTACAGAAACCATCTTCTAGAAAAGCAGCCGCTTAATGAGGTGGGGCCATCACCTCCATGCCTCTGCACAGCCCCTAGACTCCGAGTCGTGGGGGCCCCAGGGCACCACACAGCCCAGCAGCCCTTGCCACACAGTCCCTTTCTAGTGTGAGCCTGGGTAGCAGGGCGTGGGCCTCCATCCGTCCCGTTAGTCAGAGCAGCTGGTGTGCAGTTAGGTCTGCACACAATTTTACTTGAAAAAGGTTTTCACTCAAATTGAAATTGCCCACAGCTATCTGAAAAGCAACCAACTTGCTGCAGCTTAAAGGACTGGCAGAAGACTCACTCCATCCCCGCTGTGTCTGTGGGCAGCCGCTGCTCCCTACAGAGCCACAGAGAAACATTGAGCTCTCCGTCCCACCATTACAACCAGGGACCCTTGTCCCACCTCCCAGACCCCATCGGCTTCTCCTTCGGGAGAGCCTGCTGAGCAGACTTTTAAATACACACAGGCCTTTACATCAGTGACTTTAACTAGCGGGTGCCTTTGGGGTTAAGAAATAGGGTTACAGGTATGTAGAGTGTACAGAAAAAACACTGAATATTTTAGTGCAACCATATACCCCAGAGCAGCCTCCACCGTGTCTGGAATGCAAATCCAAAGGCCACGGTAAACAACAGGCATCTGCTGAACTAAGAAATGCCCATCTTCTCCTGCTGCGCCTTGGAGGGCACAGCGGCTGCGCCCCTCCTCGGGACATGCTCCACTTGTTTCAAGTCTACAAGAAATGTTTCAGAAGGGGTGAGCGAGCCCCTGTGGGCAGGTTGGCTGCCATCGGGGTCCCCATTAAGACATGAACTGGAAGCCTGGTTGATCTGCAATCTGTTACCCAGGAGAGCGCTAAGTGTCCAGTGTTCGTGGACCGGCATCGGACACGGTTTCCTAGCATAGCTCTGAGAGACGGTGGTGATCCGGGTGCCTGTGCCGCTGCTCTGCTACCCACAAGGACCGGCTCCTGTGCCTACGCAGGACAGCTCGATGCGGGCCAACTCCCTGCAGCTCGGCCCTGCTCGGCGGCCTTGGGGCTATTGTCCAGCTAGAGAGATGGCCAGGGCACCTGAGCGACAGTACCCAGCCACAGTAACCACTGCAGCTGTGTTATCTCTTTCTGTCTGTTTTTTCATGTTGAGGTATAATTGACATATAATAGTGTATTAGTTCTCTCTGCATTTTTAATAGTTGACCCTTGAACAACACAGTACAGGTCCACTTATATGCAAATTTTATCAATAATCACTGTAAATGTCTTTTCTCTAGCTTACTTTACAGTAAGAATACAATGTGTAACACATATAACATACAAAATACATGTGAATCCACTGTTCATGTATCGGTAAGGCTTCTGGTCCACAGCAGGCTGTTAGTAGCTATGTTTTGGGGTGATGGAAAGTTGTAAGTGGATTTTCGACTGTGTGGAGGGGTGGGTGCCCCTGGCTCTGCCTTGTTCGAGGGTCTGTTAAGCAAGCAGTACTGACGAGAAAGAAAACTACATCAGGGCTGGTTTACAAACACGGACTGTGAGATACCAGTGGATTTAGGAACTGGGTATACATCCTCATACCTCGTGGACGAACAGGCAAAACAAGGAGGGAATGATGGACTGTACACCTGATGCCAGACTAAAACAACCAGGAATCAATGAGCAGAGGGTTCTGATCACATGGAACAAGCATGAACCACTGCTGGGTTACCCTGGCGACAGGGATCGCAGGTGGTGCAGTCAGGTGCACGGCACCTCTATTTCCCCATGTGTCACAGTGGGCTCCTGTCTACACCTTGCCCATGAGGGAGACCAGGCGGGCTGGGGAAGCATAGGCTAGTGAATCCCAACTTCAATGAGAAATTGAGACTATCGAGAAACAACTAACATCGTGCACAAACTTCAACAGAAGTTTTTATGCGTGTCCCTAGCACTGCAGCATGGAAGCCTGTGTCCTGCATCCAACCTGCTGAGGTCTCCGAAGCATGAGTGTGCTCCTGTCCTGTGAGCTTCTCCCTCCAGCTCTGCCTCACCCCTACCTCCTGGTAACTCCCCTGGGCCCACACAGTCCTCCTGGCTCTCATCTTTTCCTCAAGACACAGCCTGATTGGCACACTGCCAGCCACTTGGTACCTGATGCTCTAAACAGGCTCGACAACAACAGTGGCCTCGAGGAACAAGGCACAGCCCTTACCCTGGTGCCTGGTTTGAGGTGTAA
>NW_011889242.1:2355696-2360741 GCF_000151845.1 Pteropus vampyrus
AGAAACAACTAACATCGTGCACAAACTTCAACAGAAGTTTTTATGCGTGTCCCTAGCACTGCAGCATGGAAGCCTGTGTCCTGCATCCAACCTGCTGAGGTCTCCGAAGCATGAGTGTGCGCCTGTCCTGTGAGCTTCTCCCTCCAGCTCTGCCTCACCCCTACCTCCTGGTAACTCCCCTGGGCCCACACAGTCCTCCTGGCTCTCATCTTTTCCTCAAGACACAGCCTGATTGGCACACTGCCAGCCACTTGGTACCTGATGCTCTAAACAGGCTCGACAACAACAGTGGCCTCGAGGAACAAGGCACAGCCCTTACCCTGGTGCCTGGTTTGAGGTGTAACCTGACGAGATCGTTAGCCTCATAGTGGAAGTCTGCGGGGAGAGTGGTGGCTCTGCAGGTCTGGTTCTCCAGAGTGGACTTGGTCAGAACCGTGGGAGCCTAGTAATAAAAAACAAACGAGTTTTTAGGCATCTTTAATAAAAATAGTCAACACCTATTCCTTTTGGAAGGAGCTCGGAAAGGCTATGGGCATCACTGGTCCACCATCAGAGTTCCCAGTTCTGTGTAAAACAGCGACTCTGCTACATATTATTCATATTCTAAACTTAATTCTACCACTGAATTTGGGACTATTTCTTGATTCCTGTACAAACTGAGGGGCAATAAAGCCATCTGTTTACCCTACGAGTTAAAGTTATAATAAATTTTTTAAAATCACATCTAAAAAGAGGAGTGTGAAGAGTAATTTAAGAAAGGACAAACAGCAATAGATACAGCACAAACCTTTGCTTTTCTAAAATACACATCAAAGTCAATGTCGTCATCAAAGTCAATTTCGAACTCTTTCTTTGTGCTCTTCTTTCTGTTCTCTGACTTCAAGGCAGTCTCTTCTGCAGAAAGAGACACTGATGGCACACTATTCACCCCTGGGGCTGGTACTCCCTCATCCCACCAGACACGCTGATGGCCTCACCAACCGCAGTGTGAAAGCACTAGGAAAGGCTGATCATACACCTGATCTGCATCTTTAACTTATAATTTTGTTTTTGCTAACAAAACACAATAAAGTATATATACTAGTTAATCCCTTCTTTTCAAAGAGGAAATGCTGGCATAATCCTTCGAAGTCCCACCTCTGGCTGCCTCATGCAGGAACTGGCGAGGGCCGAGTCTGTGGGTCATTCCCACCTCTGGCCATCGTTGGAGGTCACCTGGATACCAAGGGGTGGGACCAAGTCAAGAGTACAGTTCCCTGGGCTCTTCCCACTCAGAGGCCTCTCTCTTAACGGAATCTACATGCCAGGCCAGCTGACCAGCCAGCCAGTGGGCTGGCTTATCTGTGTGCTGCTACAGCTGACCAGGAGGTGCAACAAGACAGCGACTGGCACCAACCTTCCTCGGCTGACCTGCTGTCTGCTGGTCACCGCCACCTCTCTACCGAGGCCCCCTGGGGATACGTACGCTTGTGTCGGGGTCTAAAACGCCAGTGCTCCGGCCCGGCCCACATTGACATGGTGCGGGGGCTGAAATAGGAATATTCTCCTGGCTTCATGGACAGAAGGGGGCACATGGTCCTGATGTCCCCATCGCCGAGGGGGATTGCCTCTTCCCTGTAACACACATGCAGTCGTGTTTACACGTGTAGTCATGTCCATGTCGATATGTATGGCCCACACATGCACTCGTGCCAAGTAGCACGCAATACAGTTGGAGTTCCACCCACCGCCCACCATTCCATGGACGAGCACTGTGAAGAGCAAGTCCAGTGCAAATACCTCATCAACAAGCTTTGCTTCTCTTAATTTTACAAAAATATGGTCATATCTACACAAGTATTTTGGATGTTTCAAAGTGCTTTGTAAATGCGAGTTTACCCCCTTGAGAGACACAAAGGCAGAGGCAGGAAGAAGCTAAGTTTTATGGAGACTACACACGAGTGGAGCACCAGGGCTGGGAGCTGGCACATCCCCTGCTCCCCAGCCTCAGGCTCTTCCCCCACAGGCTCCTGCCACATGCTGGCACTCACACCCTCTCCTCACCACCCTCCATAGAGGGCTCCCGGAACTCTGTGGTAGCGCCTACTGAAAGTGGAGACGTCAATCTAATTGATGTCCCCAAATGCTGCAGTCTCATAACCGGTTAAGCTACCCAGCTCATTCTTTGCCAAATGTGATGCGTCTTACTCTCCCGTCCAACATGGCAGCTTGGGTTTGTTTCCACCCTTTCTGCAAACTACTAGTACGCCTGAGGCAGCTTTCTCCTGACAGCATGACCGTCACTTAATCTCTCTGGGCCTATTTTCACATCTATAAAATGGGGCAAACAGGATCTAATCATAAGATTGTTGTGCAGATGAAGGCTACGTTATGTAAATTATGTGAAATGACACAAGAAAGGTACCCAGCACAGCGTCTGGCACAATGTCAGTAATTATCAAGGTGTTGCTATTGTCATCTAGTCCAACCCTTCATCTCATGGATGAGAAAACAAAGAGCCACCTGCTCCGCCTTGCATGACTTCCATGGCAAGGCCAGGTCCGCTTCAGTTCAAACAGTGAGCTCCGGGACAGGCCAGCACTGCGCCAAGGGTAGGGGGCTTCAGGGTGGACAAAGCCCTAGGCTAAAATGTAAGCCTCCCAATGCACTCATCGCCAGGATGGAGTCTAAGGTTTTGTGCTGTCTGGAGCTGGGGCGAGAAATGAAGACACTTGTCCAAAATCTGTTCGAAATAAGCATCTATGGTCCTAACAAAATAATAAAATGGAAGTGACCGTGCTGCCATCAGGTCCCCAGATGTTACTGCATCACTTAGGAGGAGTGACAGTTCTTCTGACAGTTGAAAATGTCCCCCAAGCTGCCTGCCGTATCTCAATTCTCAGAAGGTGCCAAAGGGCCTAGGTGGTAACTTTGCCCTCAGGTGCCAACGTTCAGCCTTGGACCTGTACTCCGATTTGAAGGCATATTATCAATCAAATCATTTTCCACACAGACAAACTGAGCTCAAGAAGGCAGTCTCTTACCCTGGAGACAGTAAATCCATGCTCTAGAAGGGATTCTTGCCTCAGCGGGAAACTATACTGGACTTCTAAGATTTTCCCCACACTCGACCAGCTCAGCCATCCACAGTCCCAGGCTTGCAAAGCTGCTCTTACAGGCACAGGTGTTACCAGGGGCCTGTTCTACACCCAGGCCCACTCAAGACCTTTAGGGGCCCTCGGTACTACAGAATTGTGGGACTTGCCTCCAAATCATATTCAAAATTTAAACAATAGCTATCCATTAAGTACACATATTAGTAATGGCCGCCAGAGCTCCAATTTTCTTGGATGCTTTCAAAAATGATAAAAATTATAAATGACTGCAGACCAGTTCTACCAGCTCCAGATACTCAATGTCGTATCTCCAGCTCCAGATCTCAATGTCGTCTGCTTATTGAGTTTTCCCTGCTTTGCTTGGTCCCAGCCTGCTTGCCTGGGAACCCAACACTGCTCAGCCCCGCTCTGCCTGACCCTTCAGGCAGGGCGCGTTTATTCTGTAAGCAACACATCAGCCTGTTTCTGTCTATAATGCTATGTAGCACTTTGGCCAGGAGCCGGACCACGTGCAGTGTGTGGAAAGGGAGCACACTGCATGACACCGCTAGAGCCATCATTGCAAATGCCACCACCAAAGCAGCTACTTTCCCAGCACTTTATCCACTTGAGCTCTATCCTTACAAACTCTTGCAATGTCAGTTTTATAAACAATAAGTGGATGAGCCAACATTGAAAGGCAGGTGTGATTCCACCATGAGTTGCATGATGGCTCCACCTGTGTGGACAACGTGCACAGCAGCACAGGCAATCAGAGATGAAATGAGACTGTCCCAGCAGGAAATCTGGGGAGACTACCACAGGAAATTCTCCGGGGCCCAGAGAGCCTTACTGGCAGCTTTGCCCGTGGCAGGGCTCCCTCCAGCTCCTGAACTCTGCATGATCCCCGGAGGCAGTGTAGCCGGGTTCATCACTGGCATCAAAGTCGTCCAGGGGTCCATCAGGGGAATCCCTGCCATCACTGTCCTCTACCGGGATGTTGATGTCAAATACCTGATCGTTCTTCTTGAACTTGTCTACCAGGGCTGACACAGACTGAAGGGACAAAGAGAGGTTTCTTGTCATTTCCGTGACCACCCCGGTCACAGTTAGATGTGCCTTCTCACCCCTAAATTCCAATTTCCAGCCTCCTCCCCCTCCCCGGAGCCAACGTTCTCATGATAGAAAAACACTGGGGTCGTTTATATTCTGTGCACAGGGTGGAGCTGCACTGTTAGGCACATTTTGTAAAACATGAGACGGGAATCTACATCCATTAACCACATGTTTAGAGAAAACAGTTGTCCATGGAGACCATTTATTTTGGAAGCTATAGTAAGTAGGCTAAAGGGACCATGCTAAAAATAAACAAAGGAAAGCTTGACACGTGACAATTTCTCAGGAAACTCTGTGCCAAGGGACTCAATCTCAGAGCAGGAAATTCCTCGAGCTTGACAGCAGCCGAGGCCAGCGACCACCAGGATGACCAAGCTCAAGAGTGAATCTGGTCGGTGTGTGCGCCCAGGCTTGTCAGGCCACTTCACCCAAGGGGAGCACCAGGCTGGCTCCTGACATTATCAAGCTGTTCACCGGTCCTGCTGGCACTCGCCCCACTCCTACCCTTTCCCCGCTCCTGCCCCAGGTTTTGGTCTCTACAAAAGAGCCAAAGCAAATATTTTCTGTAGTCGTGGCTGAATCAAAATGATGCCACAGTATTGGTTCCCACTGGAGCCTAGGCATCCACAGGCCCACCGCACCTCATCATGTGCCTCACTGTCCCACGTGGCAAGCTGGAACCCAGCCAGGGAAGGGCAGATCTGGCGTTCCTCGGCGCACTGCTGCAGGAGCACTGTGAGGCAGGAGAGCAGTGCGGTTAGGGGCAGTCGTGCACAGCGGCACCAGAGGCACAGCCACCTCTGGTCCTACACGTGGGCAGATGCACAGGCACCCCAGCACTGGATGTGGGCTCTG
>NW_011889242.1:2361735-2396696 GCF_000151845.1 Pteropus vampyrus
CCCCCCAGTGGAGAGGGCCTGGGCGTCAGAAGGGAAAAGCAGCTCACTCCTGTAGTCGTGGCAGTGGAGGGTGGAAAGAAAGACCCCTGCTGTGCTGCCCTCATCAAATGAGGCTGCCATCTTCTGAAACATGGGATCGATCTGAGCACAAACACGGAACCCAAGGTTACGGTATGGAGCCAAGGAAACGAACTCCACTCACTGGGCCTGCTCCTCACGGCTGCACACAGCGGACTGAAACATCTCTGCACTTGCTCTCACTGACCAGGTGAAAGCCCATCCCAGCAGATGCCAGTTCAAAAGAGGCTGCACGTGATCAGAAGAGACATACACCGCTCAAGTACACAGCCCATGGTCACGGGCTTATAATGCATCCACCTGCTTGCTGAAACCTAGATAGTGATCTTCCACTGGTCAGTCCATAAGTTACCATTATTAAAAAGCCATCTCTATAGGAATGCTATCAGAACAAATTCTGCTGACTGAAAAAGCCTGGGTGATGGATCTGTCCACAAGATTTTATTATTACTCTGACCAAAAACAGTCAAAGATTTGAAAGAACACGACCAAGAGATCCGGGTAAAGGATAAGCAGAGTCTGCCAAGCTAGTCAGCCCCAGCCTGAGAGGGAGTAGAGCTTCCCTCCAACCTGCTTTCTCCTTATAACAATAGGAAAGGCCAGTGTAAGACTTAGCACCAGTAAGAAAGTGTTTGGTAAACAGAATTTCCAACCATATTGTTGAGTCCAACTTTTCACTATAGAACCAGAAGAAACAAAAGCAAGAATGATAGCTAAATAAATATTCAGATTATGAGAGAAGGAGGAAAAACAAGGAGAACTGGAGAAGGGTGGGTGGGAAGGATTTCATGGCTCTCCTTCAGATGCGTCCAGTACGTCACCATGGGTGACGCACTTGGCCATCATTGCCTCACTAATGCAAAACCCGTGTGTGTGGTAGGGGGGAGAGGGCAGTGCAACATGCCTTTACAGCTTGACAGAGTGAGACCCACAGCCTTCTCCTGACCACAGCTAAGAACAGGATCTGGACTTCCACCTCCAAATCTGGTGCCACCCACGGTCAGTGCAGACACACAGATGAAAACAGACACATGCTGTACCCAGAGTGCCTGCCACCCCTTCCCCCTCCCACCCCTCCACATGGTCCTCTGCCAACATAGGCTAGAACTGCCAGACAGCCCAGGGAAGCACTGCCCCATTACTTAGAGTGAGCCAGGCCTATCCACTCAGCCTCTCCATAGCCATCTGCATGAGACCGCTGGGACTCAGCGCATTACTGCCCTTTAGTTTATTTATGAGGTACACATGAAGGACCCAAGACACCAGGAGTGTATGTCCTCATGCTGACACCCCGTCTCTGCTTCCTCCCAACAGTTGATCTTTCCCCCAGAGCCTCTACATAGTAATCAGCAAAACTCTCTCCAGCTCCCACTTCTTTCCTGACGGTTCCTGTCACCTCCTTGCTCTTACTCATCCATTCTCAATAGGGCCATAACACGCTCAAGGGGCTGAATACTGGTTCTTGAAGGAGAGTGAACGAAATCTTAGGAAGTATAGTAATTTGTGGTTCTCCAAGCCTCAACCCTGACAAAATCTTATTCCTTAATAATTAATTTCAAGGAAGAGGAGTAGGAACAGAATATCTAAAAAGGCTTTGAAGGACAGGTGGCAATGACGGAGGCTGCGGGCACTGTTCTAAGGAGACAAGGTGGCCGCCCAAGGACATCACCTCCCCTGCAGTCCTCTCTAGCGAGGCTGTTTCCTTCCCATACCCTCAAACCATGGCCTGCAGGCAGGATCGGTGATTTCCCCCGCTCCTCGTGGCAGCTCCCAGACTATTTTTCCCAATTCTTAAAACCCTCAGCTGTGAACACTGTCGTACTTCACCACCATCTGCCTATCTGTGTTGCTACCGCCCCCTTCTCAGATGTTGATATTAGCTCTGGGCTCCTTACTCTCCTCTAACTTCGCTGCTGTTGCAGGTTTTGAATCTCAACATCGATATGTTGATCCGTTCTCAATAGCCTCTCCCTCAATGGTCTTGAGCTTCATCCCAAGACCCCAGACTCAGAGACCGAGTATGACACTACCCCTCCTCTGCTGTTCACTCTCTCCCTATTCTCTGCATTGCATCATTGCAGTGACTGCAACCTCTCCATACGCTCAATCTTAAGTGCCTCCGACAATCCCCTCCTTTCCAGCATGCAGCCCAGTGTCTCTGACATCAACAAGTCTGCCCCCTCCAGGCCTGATGCCTGCTGATTGTGACTTCACACTGTCCTTCACTCCCCGCTCTGGACTCAGCTTCCTTAAGCAGTGACTGATCGCTCCCAGGCACATGATCTTAACTCTAGTCCCTCTTCGTAGCTGCGTCACATTCACCAAGCCAAACATACCTTCATCATTAGACTCAACTTCCTGCCTGCTCCGCACTTCACCCGCAGTTAATTATGGTGCAGAAAGACAGGAAGTCATGCTGACCCCACGCACATGCACTCGATCCCGCCCCCTGCCGTCCGTGGCCTCCTCTTCTCTTGTGCTCCAGGACAGAACTCTGGCATCTTTTCTTCATCACCAATAATTCCTTCCCCGCTAGGTTGTTGCCATTGACAAATCTGCTGTTAATTCTCCCATTTAAAACAAAAACAAAACCAGAAACACCTCTAGACCTCACTTTCCCTTCCATTTGCTATCTCATTACTGTTCCAATTCACAAAACTCTTCAAAATGACAGCCTATACTCAGTCTATTTGTTTCCTCCCATTTGTTATGAAAATTTTCAAGCCTACAAACTGTTGGAATAGTAACCTGACCCTCCATGTAGCTTTCACCTAGGATCTCCAGTTGGTAGCATTTTGCATATGTGCTTCCTCCCACCACCCCAACCAGAACTTTCTTGAAAATAGATCATGACACTTTACCCCGCTTCCAATTAGTAAGCTACTGCCCCTCTGCTCCAAACCCGCCTTCCATTCTCTCTTGGATGCCGTGTCTGGGGCCACATTTTGGCTTTGCTGGCAGCTCGCTGTTGGGCTCCATCACTGGGGCACAAGAGGGAGGCTGCAGGGCTGAGAGAAGGGACTGGTCCTTCGGCAGCTGTCCTCTTCCTGTGTCACCCAGCACTGCTTCTTCACCCCGGGTTTGGCAGGGCCTATCTGCAGCAGTAGCTCAATTCAATCTGCACTTTTCCTCACGTGCACAGAACCAGCCTCACTGTGTGCCCCTCTGAGACAGAGCACCAACTGGCACACCCTCCTCAGGTCTGGGTGCCGGGCCCACAAGCCCGTCCTCTGCACTTGGGGATGCCAGCACAGCCAAGCAGTACCCTTTCCTTGGAGGTCTGAGTTTCTGCCCCTCAGGGCTCCCTCAAGTTCACCAGTGGCCCAGATTGCCACGGCTGTTGTGGCTGATCACTCCCTCCTCCGAGACGCTCACTGGGATGCCATGCTCCTGGTTTTCCTCCTGCCGACGGGGTGTGCATCTTCGCATCCCCGGGCTTGGTTCTTTTCCCACATACTCTTTCCCTTGGTGGTCAAGTCCAGCCTCGTGACCTTACTTACCATTTACAAATGTTGTGTAGGTAGAAGAAAGAAGTAATCTAGTCCACTGTTGGAGGGAGTGTAAACTGGTACAACTCTTTTTCAGGGCAGTGGAAATTCCGTTTCAGAATCCTCATAGATACGCTCCCAGAAGAGTGCAAAATAATATGTATAAGAATGTTCTTGGAAATACTGATTTTTAACAACAAAATTAAAAAAAAAAAAATTGTGACAACACCTGTTAGTTTCAAATTCACTGTGCTAGTTATAAATGAGGCCCTAGTAGCATTCCTCTAAGCAGATGTCCTTAGGACTGGCCAGGTGGTTGGCTGCCTAGAGCAAGGACTCCGGAGCCAGACCACTTAGCTTCACATCCTGGCCTACTGACCAGTCATCTTGGCCAAGGCTTAACAGCCGTGCACCTTGACCACCTCTTCATAAAATGTAACAAGGATGTTGTGAGGGTTAAGTGAATTGACACGGGCCACAGGCTTAAGGTAGCACAGGGAGCCTAGCAAGTACACGATGTCAGTTATGCCACTGCTGCTGCATGTACTAGGAAAGTAAATAAATGGTGTAATCGATCAGATTTCTTGGTAACTTGCCATCCTTCTCCTACTTAGTCATTCTGAAACGCTGAGGGAGAGCAGGGACTTGCCCCCTTCGGTCTTCTTTGCAAGGCTAGAGGACGACACTGCAGAGACCAGCTGAATATTTTACTTCCTTGAGGCCTAACCAAGCACAAACTGGCAAGACATGCTCAGCCCAAACCCTAAATGAGTCAGAGACCACACTGAGCACGGCTCCTCACCTCACTTTTCCGGTCTGCCTCGGAGATGTTGAGGTTGTTTATATTCTGCTCGATGGTTTTGTGTGAGTGCTTCTTCTTTGGCTTTGGAGCCTTTTTGGTTGTTCCTGGTTCAGTCACACTTTTGTCTATAGAAGGAATAAGACCGTGAGGACTGCGCTGGAGTATGCAACTGAACTTGCTGATTCAAGTTCCTCAATACTCTCAAGTGATTGTGACTTAAATATGTACTATTCTCTCCAGCAACAGGCCCATCTGAGCTGCAGCTGATGGAGAAACCAAACTACTTGATTAAGCATTTGGCTTCTAACCGAAGTCAATTTCCAAAGATCCCCAAAATGTAGTGTTTGAGTATCTTATCATAGACACTGCTGAAAATGTCTATGTCTTCACCAGAATGAGATAATTCTTTCTTGTGACTTCATTCAGTGTACTACTCAAAGAATAACCAATTGGCTATGCCCTTTAAAAAGCCCTCACCTTCATTGGATCCCCACTTGTGTACCTGTGCCATGGCTCTCTGCCTCTTCCGGAGATGGCACATCTTTTCCCAGTCCCCCGAGGACTCTGTACACGTCGGCGTGGACAGCATCCACCCGCACAGCATAGATCTTGGTGCTGGCATCCAGAGTGCCTGCAGCCACCTGGTCAGACAAGCAGAGCTATACTCATGGGGATGCATAAAAAAGAACTGCTGAGCAGGCAAAACACAGAAACACAAAACACAGAAAATACTTACTTGCCTTCAAGAAAAAAATGGCATAGTTCCCTAAGACTGACAAGAAATAGAAGGGACAACAGAAAGATAGCTTGTGCCCATTTTGTCAGTTTAAGAAGGAGGGTAAAATGGCTAATAAAATGTCCTACACACAGAAGACGCTGAAGCATCTGTAGAATTCCGTGTCTGTGCTGTGCTGCCTGTCACTCAGCCGCTCAGGGTCAGGAGGGAGTAGGCGCCTATCTCACCTTAAAGTTGGTCAGTTCAGTGTCCTTCTGTCTAAGAATCTCCGACATGAAATCAATCAAGTGCAAGCCAAAAGCATTCTTGGTAGTGATTTTCTAGAAAGAGAAAATTGCAGAAAGGTTTGTTATTTATAGCCCAGGCTCATGTAAATGATGCTACCCTGATAGAGGAAGCTCAGTTTTTAAACAGGGATAGCCCTCATCTCACCATGGGTATTTCTTCCCATAAACGCAGGGGGACACAGCTAAATTCATACATGTCCCTCCTCATTCTCAAGGTCTAGAGAGTGACAGCACACAATCCCTGGGTGCTGACTATGTACAGGCCCCGTCCTAAGCACCACATACGGAGGGACTCTGTCAGCCTCAGAACAACTTGATGAGGCAGGCACTATTCTTACTCTCGTTTTACAGAAGACTCTGCGGTAGAGTGGCTGGGTGATTCGCCATACAGCTTGTAAGTGGCAGAGACAAGATTCCAGCTCAAGCTAGCTTTAAAACTTACAATTAGCTCTACACTCTACTATCTGTCCTCTCCAGGACTCACACTGGGAACCCCGAAGCCATGTCGACACACTGGCAGATGATCTGTCAAGAGGCACACCAAAGGTCTATAAAAAACAGTAAAGCTACACTGAAAATGCTAGCCTTAGGAAGAGTCGTTGAAGGATACGCGCAGTTATCGTCCATCACACAGGCTAGATTTCCTTTGCCGAATTCACACTGAGAAGCCAGCTGATACTCACATTCTCAGTGGATAGTTTGATGCAGGTGGAGTAATGTTCTGTAATCTGTGTGTTTGTAAACTTAGGAATTGTAGCTGAAAAGTCCCCATTCCTAAATGAAAACAAAAACCAAAAATTCTGGCAAGGATCCATGAAACTGTAACTTTCCAAAATCAAGCCCCAGAATCCATGAGGTAGTGTGGCAATGCCAGACTCCATGGCTCCCTCCCAGACCCCATGCTAGGGGCACACTCACCGGCTGGAGGGGGAGGCCAGCAGGCGGGGTGAGTCTGTGCTGAGCTGCAGGTCGAAGGCCCGAGAGCGCCTGCGCTGCAGACGTTCCCGCTCATCGTCATTCTGAGGGAGGTCTTCAAGAACTGGGGTGCCAGGTGTGTTGAAGGGGGCCTTCCGGGGCGGGGGCATGGAGAACACCCTTTTTGACGGCGAGGAGGCACTGTGCGGGTGTCCACGGGTCTCTGAAGAAGAGTTACTCATTGTGATAGAACAAAACACTTGCTCAAGAACTGTCAACAGGATGTTTCCCAGATCTAAAGGGGGCTTGGGCCACCATGTGGAGAAGTTCACTACGTGTTTCCCACCATGATTGCAGCCAACTCTAATGGTCTATGGCTAGAAACTATACAGTTTGGGCTTCTTGGAGACTACTGGGTTTCTGGTGCTCCCTTGCCCATCCAGGACAAATGTCCACTGTCATTAACCTAAAGCACCATTGGAATATAAAGGTGGGTGACAGAAAGTTGCTGCCTCCGATGAGCTCACAAACTACAGAACAACAAACACACAGACCCAGGCTCCTGGGCAAGACAGAGAAAAGATCAGGGTGAGGCGTGGGCTGTCAAGTCAGGCAGGCTAGGTTCTAATTCCAGCCGCGTGCAGAGCAGAAACAACACAGGTGTGTAAAATCAGCAGAATGTGCCAAAGAATCACTCATGGATTACTTGTTAACTGCAAAGAGAAAAACGGTTTTTGCAACGAAATATCTAGCAGTTATAGTGAGTATAAGCTGTTTATTAACTGTCTTGGCCTTTCAATGTCTCCATGTGTTTGAACATTTTCATGGTGAGCAGTTAGAAAATAGATGGCGTGCTAGATGGAGATAAAATGCAGCCTGGAAGGGGGACAGGAAGGCTGGGGAGTGCAGGTGGTGGCCAGTGGAAACATGGTGGTCAGGAGAGGCTTCAGGAAGGGGGCTTCAGAATCAAGATCGCAGCTACTCGGGGGAAGCTCACGGAAGCAGAGGGAACAGCAAGCACAGAGGCAGGGATGCACCTGGGTTGTCAGAGAGGACTCGTGGCTGAAGTGGAGTGAGAGGGCTGGGGCAGGCTCTCCAGGGCCTGGTAGAGCAGGGACTCCAACGAGTCAAGATCAGGGAAAGACAGTTGGCTGGGGCACAGAGCCTCACTAACTCACCACTGCAGAGACTGGCTTTCGGGTGGAGTGAGAAGGGAAGTGACTGGACAGTGGTGAGAAGAGGAATAAAGTGACCTAACTTATGCTTTTAGAAGATCCCAATGGCTATTGTAATGAAAATAGACAAGGGGAGAAGTAACGAGCAGGAAGACCCACTGAGAGGCAGCTACCGACAGCCAGAGATGCTGCAACCCTCATCTCCCGGTGTAATCAGTGGTTCTTATCAAGGGAGGCAGGAGGGTCAGGACCAGAGAAGGAGACGTGGGGACAGAAGAGGCTGGAGTGATGGGAGGGAGGGATCACAAGTAGGTGGCTCTGGGAGCTGAAAAGACAAAGAAACAGATTCCAGGAAGCCTCCAGGACTAACGCTGCCCTGCTGACACCTTGATTTTAGACTTGACTCCAGAACCATGAGAGAACACACTGGTGTAATTTTAAAACACCTCTTCATCCATCCTCCTTTTCACCACGTCCAATCAATTCCCCCTTCACTCCACATAAAGGACATGATGGTGGCTCAGACCAGAGAGGTGATAATGGAGGTGGTAAGAAGTGGCCAGACACTGGATGTAGTTTCCTGATCTCCTGAGAGATTACATGTGAGCATGAGAGAAAACAGAAGAGTCAAGGATGACTCCAAAGTTACCCAGAACAACCGAGGAACAGAGTGGCCATGACCTGAGATGGACATTGCGGGTGGGGAGGGAGCGAGGCCGGCTGTCTGGATACGCTGGGCTTTGGAAGCTGAGTCATCATCCCGCTGTGGTACATGGCAGATATGTCGGCCTAGAGTTTGGGGAAAGTCCTAGGCTGGACACATAAGTTTGGATGCCATGAGCATATAGAGGGTATTCAAAGCCATAAGAATAGATGAGAACTGCAAATAAATGAGCACAGATAGTGAAGTGCAGAAGGCTGAGTCCTAGAATACTTCAAAAGTTTAAAGGAAAGAATTAGGAACCAGCAACAAGATGGGGAATGTGTAGCTAGCCAAGTAGGGAGGAAACCTACAAGTCCGGTGAGAAACATTTCAGGGAGGAAGGAGTATGACTATCAAATGCAGCTGACAGGTCAAATCAGATCAAGGCTCAGAACTGACCACTGGACTTAGCCACCTAAGAGTGACGGAGGATTTTGACAGTAGCAGTTTTTCTAGATTAGCAGGGAGAAGACGAGAAGTCAAACGAACTGAGATTCCATAAAAGATGGGAGAAGAGAAACTGGACACAGCAAGCAAAGAAAAAGGAATCATCTGTAAATGGAAGGAGAGAGATGAGGGGAGGCAGTTGACAGGGAAATAAGGTTAAGAAAGTAATTTTAAGATAGAAAAGACCCCAGCTTGGTAGAATGAATGAAGCAAAGAGATTGTATTAGTTTCCTATTGATGCTGCAACAAATTATCACAAATTTGGTGTTTTAAAACAACATAAGCGTATTCTCTTGCAGTTATGGAGTCAAGTCTAAAATCAAGCTGTCAGCAGGGTTGCAACCGTCCTGGAGGCTTTCAGGAAGAATATGTTTCTTTGCCTTTTCAGCTTCCAGAAGCAGCCTACTTTCCTTGGCTGTGGTCCCTCCCCACCATCATTCCAGCCTCTTTTTTTTTTTTATCCTCAAGTTTCTTTCTCTGGCCCTGACCCTCCCGCCTAAGAACCATTGTGATAATACTGGGCCCATCTAGATAATTCAGAATAATCTCCCCATCTCAAATCCATAATCACATCCATAAAGTCCCTTTTACCATGTAAGATAACACTCACAGGTTCCAGACATCTTTTTTTGGGGGGGCGGGGGGAGGCGGGGAGGCATTATTCACAGAGATTCTGCAGAAGAAAGGATAGAAGCTGCTGAACAATGTATTCATTGTTCCTTTGCTGAAAGCACAGAGCCAATGCACAGCAACAAGAGGGCAGAGAACACAGGCACAGATGCAGGTAGGGAGCAGGTGAGATGGTGGACTGTGGATGTTCTCTTTTTTATTTATTTTTTATTTTTTTTAGGCGAGGCAAGCCTTGGTTGACCTCACAGATTGCAAGGACCTTGTCAGTTTACGACCCCTTATTTTTTATTTTTTTATGCCTACAATATCTAGTCTTCCTAGGTGGTCTGTCCAAGTACTAACCAGGCCTGACCCTGCTTAGCTTCCGCGATCAGACAGGATTGGGCTTGTTCAGGGTGGCATGGCCATAAACCTGGATGTTCTCTTTTGATTGCTTTTCTTTTCATAGTAAAATAGGAAGCAAGTAAAACCCTGAAACTCTACAGCTAAGGATGAGGGCTGGGGAGGGGATTTCAGGGGAGAAAGGAAGTATGAAATATTCATCCAGGGGAAGAGTGGGTAAGCCAGGGAATATGGCATAACTGCCAGGCAGGTTTCGGTCCCCTTGACCATCAGGTGCTCTGGGCAGAGCAGGCGGAGGTGGAATTTAGCGGGGCTGTGAGTTCGTCAAGTGTAAGGAATCAAGAGGACAGGGGTTGCAGGTGTATGAGGGAGGGGTTACACTGACCCACCATGGCCTGTAAGCGGAGCACAGAGGGTGCAAGGTCATGAGATGGGAGGGGCAGGAAAGAGTATAGGTCTGCAGAGTCGAAAGATTGTTGGAGCTGGAGAATGAGAGGGAGTGAACTGGAAAGATAGGAGTGGAACTGAGAGTGGGGCCTTAAAACTGAGATGACAGTGGAGCAGCTATCGATAATGACATGGCCTAGGTATGACTATGGTAGTGTGTGTGGTGGCCTATTATAGTTGGGAGAAACAAGATCATTGGAAGAGACAGATGAGGAAACCAAAAGACCTTGGAGGAATGTTTCCAGATTTAAGAATCGGAAGGTTTGAGCAAGTATACGCCCTAAGTGTTTGCTTCTTCATCCTCCAAATGAGAATAAGAATGTGCATTTCAACTGGCTCAGAACTAGTGATATGAAAAAAAATACATATGCACAATATAACACATATTTTATAGGAACATATTAAAAAATAGTGATACATACTAAACACTAATATGGTTCCCCATGTGAGGGGAAGGAAAAAGGAGTGGGGAACGGGGATAAAAGAACTAAAAATACGAGAACTTCGCATGTTCCCCTCATAGCTTCCTAAAGCTGAAAATCATTAACATAACTCTCAGCTGAGGTAAAAAAGAAAAAAAAAGAAAGAAAGTAAAAATAGAAAGGAGAGAGGCAAGAGACAGTTTTAGAGACTGAATCAAAAGGACTTGTGACTATTTGGATGTGGGTGCTGCAAGGTAAGGAAAGGAGCTGGACCTTGGGAGAAGAGACCTGAACAGAAACAGGAAGCACCAACAGAGGAACTTGTTTAAGAGGGAGGCTAAAGATGAGAATCAAAGAATGCTTCGATTCTGGAGGATAAGATGGGATCTCCTTTTTTCTCATTTCCTTGACAGCATACATTCGTACATTCAACAGACCAGACGGTTATCGAGCTCGGAAATGCTTGTTGCATCCACTTCCTCACTTCCTACTCATTTTTAGCTCCCTCTGTTCTGGCTCACATCCCCACCACCTTATGAAAACTGCCTTATCACGACCACCCACAACTTCCATGTTGCCAAATCCAGTGGCCACTTTTCAGGCCTTGTCTCTCTTAACATTTGACAGTATGTGAAACAGTTGACAGCCTCTTGCTTCTTGAAACACTCTTGGCTCATATACCACTCTCTTCTGAGTTTTTCCAGCTCTTCCTTCTATTAGGTCCTGAGTGTTTTCTCTGCAGGCTTTTCCTAGCGTTCTCACCTGTTCCCATGGTTTTACGATTTGCGATGATGATGCCCAAATCTCTCAGTCCAAGAGCCACTTCCCTGAGTGGTAAACTTTTATCTAAATGTTTATTGACCCCTCCACCTATCTCTCTGGTAAGTCATTTATCATGTCTGAAATGTAACTCTGAAGTCCCCAAACATTTTACAAAGACCTACAAAGGCCCTGCCCACCTAAGCGATATCGCTATTTAGTCATGATGTCCTGTCCTAGCCTAAGACAGGCTCCCTGCTTGACCTTTTTAGGACACTTTCTCCTCTGCCTGGGACATCCTTCGGTTTCTGCTCTAGTCTTCCCTGAATTCCTAATCTAAAGGGGCTCCACTCTGTTATTCTTAGTCACAACACTCAGTCTCATCTGTAAATTATTTCGTTTGTTTATTGTGTCTCCCCAACTGGAATACAAGCTTCAACAGGCCAGGATCTTACCTGTTTTGTCCTTTACTGTATCTCTACATCTGACAGATAGTTTGGCCCAAAGGGAGCACTCAATACTTGTTGAATAAATGTAAAAATAAATGCATGCGTTTTAAGCATACAGCGGTAACCACAACGCTTTCATGGCCCTGGACTAATGTGCCTTCTAGAAAACCACTGTTTTAACGAGTCACGGGGCATGTGGAGGAATCCAGGAAAAAAGGAGTCCCACCTCCGCCCGCGAACAGAGGCGCCGCCCGCCGAGACCGCGTCCCAATTGGCCGCGCGTACCGCCGGCCCTCCCCTCCCCCCGCACCAGGCTCCGGACCGGCAGAGAGCAGGGCCAACGACAGGTCGAGAACTGCACATCTGCTCAGGCCCGCCCGTCAGCCCTGTCCGTGGGACCCTCGCCTCGCCCCGGACCCTCCCCGCTGCGCCTCCGCCCGCCCAGCTCACCTGGGCAAGGAGGTCCCATCTTATCCTCCACGTCTCTGCAGCTGACTTTAAATCGCGCGCCGAGACGCCAGATCGCTTAACGGCCTCGCGTACGTCACAAGTGGGCGGAGCCGGCGATGCGCCTGCGCAGACCTCCCGGTCCTCTGCGCGAACGGGGCGACGGGGGCAGCGCGGAAGTGAGGCGTCCGGAAACCAGGTCTTGGGGCTCAAGTCCTGTGGTGGATTGAAGGAGGTCCGTGGAACCCTTGGGGTGGTATGAAACGCCCTCCTTTCGAGTGCTAGACGCAGAGCTGGGGCCTCAGCGTGGAGCAGACCTGGCGAGGGCTCTGCTTTCACAGGATGGGCTTGCGGATGGGAGAGGCAGGTTACCAGGAAACAGGTTAATTTCCGTGTGCTGTGACGGCAGCACAACGCCAAGGAGGTTAGGGACAGGTGTGGGACGCTGCTGACCGGGAGCCGACCCCACCATGAGCGGTGCAGACAGGGGAGGACAGGTGCAAAATGTGTGTACATTTTTAAAAATGAAGGCCATCGTTTTTATTCAAATTCTTACGAAAAGCTTCCTGGCTTTCTCCCGCTCCTTCAAAAAAGCAAAGGTTAAGGTCGGAAGTGAGGCGAGTGCAAGGTGCCGCCTATCCCTCCGTTCAGCTTCATCTGGTCCCAAGAATTGTACTAGGAGTGAGAGGGCCCGGGCGGGATGTCTAACTATCCCTAGAACAACTCGTAATTATAACACATGTCTGGCGTTTTATAGTGTTACTTCTCAAGGGTACTATTGGCATTCAGGGACTCCTGCCCTCCGTGTAGGCCTGTTCAGCATCCCTGACGCTGCCCACTAAATGCCATCAGTGTCCCTTGGTCATTTTGGCAACCAGAAAACTACTCTTCGTGGAAAACCACTTTTTAAGCCTACTTGTTTTATTGTGTGAACTTGTTCTCCCAGTCACCTTCAGATCTTTAGCGTAAGGCAGTTTGGGATAGAGGAAAGAATACGGGGTTATAGTGTTGGGCTCAGCGAATGCTACCAGCCAACTAGGAACGAAAATCAGCACCCTGGAGCCATCGTGGACGCCTCCCTCTCCCTCACTCTCCACACACAATCTATTGCTGAGCTCTTTTTACTTATGTGGGAGCTATAAAAAATTCTTTCCTTTACACCTAAGTTTTTGTAGCTGGGCTAATACTCTAACAGAGACGGAATAACAGGAGAAAATCAAATTATTAATGCATGCACTTGGGAATTCATATAAGCATGAAAATTCCAAAGACTGAGGTAACATTGGTAATATTTTTGGACAAAAGAGAAAGGGGGAGGGGCTGGTAATAGATTTCAGAAGCGAGAATGGACTACTTACAGGTAGTTGAGGAAGAGCAGAACATACATTGCAGGAAAATTCTTGCCAGGCAACTCAAACAATGGGACAAGAGGTTTTTAGCTAACTGGCTTGGAGTCTACCTGACTAATACTAGGATGAAAATTCCTCAGGGGATTAAGCCAAGGCTCCCTTCCTAAAGCAAGTTTTTCTATCTGAATTTCTTAGGCAAGAAGTGGGGCGGGGGCAAAGGTTCTTTGAGTCTTATTTCTTAATAAACAGCTTAAAACCAGTATCCAAAAAAGCAGCTTCAGGGTGCCAAAATTTTGGTTCCCTGTACTTCCTAAAAATCTCTTCAATCTTACATCTTCTTTTCAGCCATAGCACTTTCTCACTGATTGGCTGCAGACCCACACCTGCCCTTACCCCATTCCTGTTGGGCCCAGGGTGGTGGTGGCTAGTAAAAATCTGACCTGTCCCTTCTCCAAAGTTTAAAACCATTCCAAAGTTCTACGGCTATGGGAACTTCTGCCATGATCTAGAAGGCCCTGCAGGGTCCCATCTCCACAGCCTCTCCACCTCATTTTGTGGCTTGTCCCCCTTGCTCCCTGCCCTCCAGTCGCTTGGGCCTTCTTTCAGACTTGCCTTTGCTGTGCTCACTCCCAGCACAGGGCCTCTGCACATGCCATGTCCTCTGCGTAAGACCCTCTCCATCCTTATCTTCACCCAGTTGGCTCACATCACTTCCTCAGGGAGGCGTCCCCTGATATACTCAAGTGTCCTTAGTAAAACTTGTTACCTGTGCAATTTTATATGCGCTAGGGTGACTATTTCATGGTCTCCAAAGATGAAGCCATGTCTTTGCTCACCATTGTTTCCCCAGCGCCTGGTGCTAACAGAGCGAGCACTTAAATTTGTATTAAATGAGTGACGTTGTAACACAAGTTCAAATGCTGGATTGAGCATCTTCTTTGGGCCTCATTTTCTCCCCCATTTATGAAACAGTGACGAGAATACCCTCTTTCCTTGGGCTTTGTGAGGAATTAGGTAGTAGATGAAACTCCCATGAACACGTGGGCTCAGTGTATGCTAGGGTCCCTGTCATCTCACTCATCCACTCTGCTGTGTGCATGTGAAAGAGTGAGCCTCTTGGGTTCCATGTCTGCACCAACTAAGAGCAGTGGGTTTAGGAGAGCGGTAGGTGGAACAGAATCAGGAGCCTCTGAAGAACTGGCTTGGAACTCCAGGCAGAAGAAGGCTATGAAGTGACCCATTAGGTGAGGCATGAGGCTGTTCGGTGGGTGTAATAGGGCCTCCTGAGCTGACTGGGGCTGTGTGTGCCGGGAAGCAGAGCTGGCTCCACCTCCTGCAACTCTGTGGGCCAGCCCACCAGGTGCAGGCAGGCCATTCACTTCCTGCCCTGAATGCCATTTTTTGTTTTGGGGGTTAGTACTATGGAGGAGGGTGCCAAAAGATTGAATGATTTATCAGTGGTGTGCAAAACTCCATTCCCCTAGCTGTACAAAAATAAAGTAGTTGGGCCCCTCCCCTACTCCTTGTCAACAGAAAAGCCATCCTGGGGCCATTCTCCTTCCTCATTTCACTCCTCACTGAGGTTCTTCTGCTTCCCCAAGGTGAATGCAGATAGCCTTGGTTTAGGTGAAAACAACCATGTTGTCAGCTGGCTACTTAAGCAAGCAAGCTTTTGGCTTCAAATCTGCCCTGACCTTCCAGCCCGGCTGGCTTATATCACAATGTAGTTCATAATATAAACTGCACAGTCGCTGGGGCTCAACAGCACATAGTTGAAATGGCTTTACATTCATTTTGGCCTCTGAGCAAATGCCTTTAATTTTGTATGTAATATGAAATTCCTGACCTCCTAAAGACTGGGCTAAGAACCAACAATTTCTGTCTTCTGGAATTTCCAAACAACATACCACCCTTTATGTTAAAATTAATAGTGCCTTTTGCTTTTCAAAGCACTTTCAGCCCTATGTCTTGTTTGTGCTGGATGGCTCCTAGGACAGGTGGTTTCCTCGAGGCTCTGTCGTTTAATAGCTGTGTGACCCTGGGGAAGTTGTGCACCCTTTCTGTGCCTCAGTTTTGTAATAGGTAAAATGGAGAAGACAAAGCACCCACTGCATCGGGTTCTAGTGTGAGGCTTATATGACTTAGCAGATGTGAAGCATTTAGAACAATGTTCAATGAACACTAATATTTCCTTTACTTTAACTGCTGTTCTATCCTGGGTACCAGCCAGGTATTGTTTTAAAATAAAGCTCAGCTTCCAAAATATCTAGAAGTTTCCACTTTCATTGTAAGAGTATTCCCAGAGCACTACAGCTCTATTCTTCCCATTACCACTTGTTTTCTCTATACCTTCTTATGCCTGCTGCCCCACTGGAGCTGTGCTGACCATTGCCTGTTTTCTTCCTTGCCTCTTACTAAACTAGAAACCCCCAGTCCTAACACATATCACCTTCTCTCTACCTGACAGACTTATGCCCTCTAGAGCTTATGCATGTTGTTTGTAGCCACTAAGATCTTTTAATTTGGCTGACATTTTGGTTTGGGTACCATTAAAATGAGTAACTTAGATGTTTCTTAACATTCTGAATTATCCTTTCCTGGCTACTGGCCATGCTGCTGGGAGATCACAGGGCAAACAGGTTCAAGGTCCACTGAGAAACACCAGGATGTGCTGGGTGAAGCCATCAGGGTAACATGAACTTCTGGGGAACAGGCACGTGAGCATGCTGATCAGCTGTTACTACACAGATTCCAACTGCTACAGAAATTGCTTCCTTTATTGATTTAGAACGAAACACCAGCAAATTATTTTCTAAACAAAAAGCATATGGATGTTTATAAAACACCAAAATCCCACCAGCATGGAACTAACCATCACCGCATCTTAACTTGAAAGCAGTACCGGCAGATATCAGCAGACAACCTGGGAGCACAGCAGTTATTGTGCAGTAGGAGTCTCAAATATCGACTGGCATCAGCATCTCAGACACTTGTAATTTATTTTTGCTGAGGGGAGGGTGTGGATTCTACAACCAAAGCCCTCAAGGCCAGCAACTAGACCACCATGAGGTCAAGCTAAATGTGGGGCCAGCTTCTCCCCAGCAGATCTTCTTGGCATGCAAAATAGAGACAGCATTGGATTTCTAAAACAACCACACCCACAATCATCGTCATATTTCCTAACACTCCTCAGGATGCCCAGGGTTTTAAAGAATGGAAAAATACACCAATCACATTTCCAGAAGCACAACTGTATTTGAACTGACTGCTTCGCAGTCCCTTCCTGTCCAGTCCTGCCAGTGGTCCTCGATTGTGATGACCTTGCCTTGCAAAACTGCAAACATAGTTCAAATAATCCCTTTGTCATCTTTGAAGAAAATACAAAGGCATTGCCAGACAGAAAAAGCACAGCTACACATGGTAGCTAAATCTTTCCATTTAACAAACAAGTGGCTCCTCCCAGAAACACCAGAAACAATTGTTCATCTCAGAACCCCCTCCCCAATTGTCCTTGTTAAGGGTTTTATAATGTTGCTTCTAGGCACAAAGAAGGTCATTAGATGCTGGCTAGTTAATTTTTGCAAATACATTATCTTGATTATCTGACCGGTCACTACTGACTTAAAATCTCTCAGAATCAATGCTAAGAAATTATTTGGATAGTACTGGAATTTTTTTCAGATGCATATAAACAGCTGCATTGTCATGAAAATTGGGCTAAATTAAGAAAACAAAATAAACACCTCTGTTATATCTTCGAACAGTGAAGGTCGTAAAAATTACATCCTAAAATACGAGAAGGAGTGAGTTGGATGGAGGTATCATTTGGTTCTCTTGTTTCCAGTGTTGATACAAAACACAATTTCACAGGCCCCTTGTTCGGTTTCTCAACTCGTTAGCAGCAAGATCCTCCCATAATACCCGTTTCCCTGGGCTCTCTGAGTCACGACAACAACGAAAGTTAGGTCAAAAGGAAAGCCTCTGAAGACCCACCCTAGACTAAGCCCCATGGGGGAGGCGTCTTTGTGATAGCTTCACATGCTCCTTCGAGTGTCATAATCTCCCATAGCCCCTACTCACAAGGTGAGGGTCACATACACCACTGATGTATCTAAAAAATAAACTCTTTTGCAGCCCGAGGAATCAAAAATACCTTCTCCCCCTCTTTAATGGCCTTTACATTAACATGCCCCAGCCAATGGGGTGCAGGGCAGACCTTTCACCCGGGTCAGAAGGCTGTGGAACTCTTCCACTGCCTGTGAATGTGCCATGGGGTTAAGCACCAGGTGTCGGAAGAGGTTGACAGGCTCAGCATTCCGAAATGTCTTGGGGATGGGGATGGTCAGGGGCAAGAAGCTATTACCAATGAGGAAGTGATGGAGGGACCTCTGCTGGAGACCCCGACCCAGGAACCAGAGGATGTCCTGGAGCCGCTGGGAGAGCATGCTGTGCTGCCAGTCTGTGAGCGGCAGCCGCAGCAACAGGTGCATGAGGGCTGTTTTGAAGTGGTAAGAGGTGAGGATGGGACGAGATGCTCCCTGGGGTAGGCTCTGAAGGTCCCGGAGACTTAAGATGATCTGGAGGCATTTGAGGTGACAAGTGTTCTCGGGAGCAAAACGCCCTACAAGCTTCAGAAACAAGTGCTCACAGGCTGCAAAGGACTCAGGCCAGTCCACACTGGTGAGCTGTTCCTGCTCGGAAGCCTGGCTCACCAGGTAGACCAAGGTGTCTTCCCGCTGCACCCCCAGGACCAAGCGGATTGAGAGAAAGCGGCCTGAGCGATAGTCTAGCCTGAGCTTGCAGGACGTGGTGGATGGTGGGAGGCTTAGCTGAAAGTCATACTTGTGGGCCACTAGGGCCCAGGCATTGCCCACCATGTTCCGGAACCACTGTGCAGTCTTGCATGCATCCAAGTGGGACCCGGTACAGAGTGCTGCCTTGATGGAGCTGCTACACTTGCCCAGAAGGGCCGAGTGGTCCCGGTGGTGGTGCACTAGGCAAAGCACGTCCCCTAGAAGCTTCTCGCGCTTACACACACATTCCGACTCCACCAGCACACTGCCACAGCGGTGGCCTAGGGCCGGATCTCTCATCTCCAGCACAAACATAGTGCCCTGCGGGGGGACGATGGGCACCAGGATATCAAATTTCTGGGTCTCGTGGAGAGTACCCCATTTCTCAAAGGCAGCCCCAATGCCCAGGCAGTCCTCCAGCTGCGGGTGAGCCTCCCGGCGGCTGAGCACCCGGCAGGCCTCAATGAGGTCGTCCACGAAGCTCTCCACGAACTCGCACGTGCAGGGAAGGTCACGGACGACGTTCTGGACATAGTGTCTGTAAAACGATTCCAGGGTCTCCTGTGAGGGGAAGTCGGCAAGCCAGTTGTAGGAGGTGATGGGCACCCGCCGGACTTCCTCCTCTGCCTCCTCGTCACTGCTAGAATCAAAGGCTGGCTCGAGCTGCATGTTCTGTCGCAGGAGCTCGAAGATGAGAAAGAGGCAAAAGAGGCCGGCGTTCCACAGGTTTCCCAGCATCCAGCTCAGTGGCCCCTCCTGGCCCTCGGCCTGGAACGGCCACCCCATGTCCTTCTTCCCCAGCACTAACTGGTCGCTGGATGTGTCTCCTCTCCAGAAGTTCTCTGCCTTCTGCTTCTGCTCAGCTGCTCGCTTTCTCTCTTCAAACTCTATCTCTAACTGGCGCATCTCCTCACTCATCCGCTTCTCCAGCTGCCGACTTCTGGCCAGTGTGTCCAGGTCCATCCGGTCACTGACCATCAGGGGGTGGTGGACAACATACATCACTGCCAAGAACAGAAGGCTTATCACAGCCATGGAGGCCTCTGCATCTGGAGAAGTAGGGGTGGGAGTCAGAAGTGGATCTTCGGGGCTCATCTGCTCTCCGGTGCATATTCCCCAGAGCCCTGGAACCCCCAAATCCTGGGAGTCAACTACTCAGGATGAACAGAGAGCTCACAGAGCTGGGGCTGGACAGAGCCAGGGTGGTCTGCCCGGGAGGAGGTTTAGGAGAAAGCGGGGCAGCAGGATATGCCACTCAGTCTCTCTACTGCTTTCCTTCCACATGGCCTGGGTAGTATTTAGGTTTCCAGAGAGTGGACATGGGACTGTTTTCATTCTGGTGTTGGATGGGGAGGGGGTCCCAGTGGTAGGGTGGCCTCACCCGACTCATCAGTCCACCCCAGGCACCAGGCGTGCCTTGCTGACCCCAGAGACTCCCTTCCACGGGCAGGAAGCACTAGTCTGCCTGGGCAACACCTTTCTTCTTGCCAGGCAGTCGGCCCCAGCCCCCATCTGTAGCATCCCTCTTACTCTGTGACTTCATAATTCTCATTTTGCTCACCGGGTGTCATCAGACTGCTCAGCCTCTCCTCCTCCCTCATGCCAACCCCCGGTGGGCACCAGGGAGGCACAGTGCTCCAGCCACTTCTCTGCTGCTTGCTGCTACACACAGGCAGGCAAAGCGGCACTTCTTAGCCCAGGAACCAGTTGCCCAAGGCCACCTGAAGGCGGGCAGTAGTCGGTTCCTCTGCCTCCCCACCCACCGCAGAGGTTGAAGCTGCTGGGCTTACCGAGGTCATGAAGGACCCAGTCGTGTGGGCGCTGAAGCCTGGTGGGGGCCTCTCCTCCCTTTGGAACTTGGCCTTGCTCAGGCTCACTCAATTCCTGTCAAAATTTACAAGGTACCTGGGGCTTTGGCTGAAAAAGAGTGCCTCTCATTCATAACTTCCCCAAATTCAAGGCCCAGAGATCTGGACTCTCGCCCGCCTGCCCACCCTCCCGGGGGTTTTCCCGGGGCCAGGTTCCTCACCGTCGGTGTCAGCAGGAACGCGGTCTTGAAGAGATAGAGCGGCCTGACGGTCCCCGCCTGCTTCCCGGCGGCGTGGAGGCTCCCTGTTCCTCGCCAGGTCCTCCCGCGGGAGTGGCCCCGCTCCCCTCTCTTGGGGAGCACACCATGTCTGTCCTAGTGTCCGGTCGTCTGTGCGCGGCCCGCCACTGAGAACACACCAAACTGCGCGCGGATCCGAGGGCGCCAGCCCAGCATCGCGACTACCGCCGTCCAGGTCCCGCCCAGCTCCGCCGTCCAGGCCGCGCCCAGCGCCACCAGGCCCCGCCCTGAATCATGAGGCCCCGCCCATCGTCCAGGCCCCGCCCGGCCCCGCCGTCCAGGCCGCGCCCAGAGCTACCAGCCCCCTCCCACCTCGCCCAACCACACCCTGCTCATAGCTTGCGGCGCGAGCGGGACTTGGGGATGCAGTGATCTCATCGCGCACACGCGCCCTCCGTCCCGGCCCCAGGGTTTGTGTGCACAGAGCAGGGGCTGCGGCCAAAAACTTAAACGCTGAAGGGCGCTCCTGCTGCAGCTGCTCAGCCCCTCTGGGGTGGCGCCAGGGAGCACTACGCTGGCTTTATCACCTTCACTCCTCTCGGTTCAGCGGGGAATATGCGTAGTGGGAACTTAGGTGTGAGAGTGACGGTGGCATAACTAGGAATTGATTAGGGAAACGGTATTCCCATTTCGGGCTGGCCCTGAGCAAAATGGTGCAGGAGATGAGATGTGTTGTCGGCATCCTTAATGGGCGGCAATCCCAGCCCGCCCCCAGACTCAGGCATCTCGCGGTAACCCCTATTCCTATCGCCGTGGCTCTCACTAAAGGATCACACGGTTCCAAAGACCTGGCTTGAGGCTTTGCTTTCCATTTACTAGCCACATGGGAATAAGAACTCTAACTCTACAAACCTCTGCTGACGCGAGGCTGTATAAGAGAGAACTTTATAAAGTGTGGAGGCAGAACGAGCTTGGGATATACTAAGAAATACCAGCAGAATGGGGTTCCTGAGAAGTATCTGTGGAGTATCAGGATGAGCCCCCGGCTTTCTTTCGTGTCACCCATCCCAGGAGAAAAGAAAGTGGTGACCTCTTGATACTTGCTAAAAGTCCTGCTGAAAGACAAGTTTCAGTTCTCCTTATCCAGTGGCAATGCAGAGGGGACCTCAAACAACTTGGGCCACACTTCCAAAAATGTTATCTTAATCGTGGAGGGGGAAAGACTATTCTGGATGAGGGTAACTGAAGTTTCAAAGTTCCTCTTTATAAACTTGCACAACAAAGAATAGCCTATAGGCTGCCACTAAGCATTAGTACATTCAAGCAGTTGCAATGAAATTCTCTATTTTTAAATTTATGATATGACAATGTCAGGATGAAAAAAAAAAAACCCACACATTTTAGAGTGTGGAAGCCAATGGTATTTAAAGCCGTGTGTTTAAAGATGTATGTATATGGTCAAGTAAGGATTTGTTTCAAAGGTGATTGTCGGATTGGAAGGCATTTGTTAATTCATAGCCTGCAGAGAAATGAACTTGTTAACATGAATTAGAGACCCCAAGCTACAGAACTATTAACCCATTTAAATATCTTACTTTGGTCACAAAAGCCATCACAGTGGTGAGAAGAGTTGCTCAAAGACTTGAGAACGTTGGGAGAAATACCAATAATCAATTTTTTTTTAAAGCAAGTGATTTGGGGTGGTTTTCCTTGGCTTTTGATGAATTGACAGATATTACTGATACAGCCCAGTTGTTGCTGTTTATTCCAGAAGCCAAAGCAGGCTTTGCAGTTACTGAAAAATTAGACGATGAATAATCTGCATAAAACAACCACAGGCAAGAATATTTCAAAGAAGTTGAGGAAACACTAATTCAGTACAACCAGAAATGGAACCGGCTATATACCTGCCAATGTATTGCAACAGATGGTGGTAAAAATGGATGTGGAGCTGGAGTTATTTGACAAAGCTCCACTCCAACCCTATAAGCTATATATGTTCAGCCCTAGGTCAGGAGGCATTTACCATCCAATACACAAGTTACCAAGGGGCCTTGGGTGACTGAACACTCCTCTTTCCCAGCTCCAAGAGTTCAGGCATCCTGAGGGCTTCCTGGACACATTTAAGTTCTTTTGAGTCTTGCTCTCATTTCTCATGTTCCTTAATCCTTGCCCACGGCACCTCCGGCAGGCACACCTCTCCTCTTGCTCCACTTCCTGCCATCACCTCTCAGCTGTACTCCCTGTCTCTGGTCCCCCCCGTCCCCACTCTCCCACC
The DNA here is from genome assembly GCF_000151845.1 of Pteropus vampyrus. Taxonomy (NCBI): domain Eukaryota; kingdom Metazoa; phylum Chordata; class Mammalia; order Chiroptera; family Pteropodidae; genus Pteropus; species Pteropus vampyrus. The sequence continues at coordinate 2,384,330 of NW_011889242.1, forward strand.
ATTCATCTTACCTTCCTAGCTCTGTGAGGAAGCTCCTGTATAGAGGGTCTGAAATAATAAGATGGCCTGCCTTTGAGGCTGGTGAGGCCAAACAAATCAGTTATCTTCTCTGGGCTTGGATTTCTTCATTGGTAAAGTGGATTAGTAGATTTCATAAGGCTTATGGGGATTAAATGAGATAATGTATGCTAAAGTGGTACTTTGCAAATGCTTGCCACATGATATATAATTTTTGCTTAATCTAGATTTGGTCCCCCCAATCAAATAGCTGCTATAAAGCTGCAACAAACCAACCAAACCCCAAACCAGAAACCTGCTATGGTTTCCTATTGCCTCCTAAAGTAAAATCTCTTTATGATGACATTATTTTTTCAAGAGATTGTAAATTATATCTACCTAAATTATATCCCACGGTTCCAGTCTTACATTTGCCCTGCACTCAGCTGAACTGAGCTCTTAACAGTCCCTGAGGCATGCCTCTGTTCTTCACCTTCATGCTTTTGCTTTTTCTGTATTCCCCAGATATCTCCCCCAGTCCCTGCCTCAACTGAAATCACAGCCAACCTTTTACATCAGAGGGTCTCATGTGGGAAGTGACTTCTCCGATCGCCTCAGATGCCCCCTTGTGGCACTGACTGCATTCTGCTTTTTAAATTGCAGTCATTTGTATGTTTTATTTCTTCTGCAAGACTGAAATTTCTCAAGGGTTCTAATTGCATCTTGCTTTTCTCTGAGTTCCCAAAAGTGCTCATGGAGTTTTGTGTACATGTGAATATTTGAGAGGTGACTAAATGAAGTGACAGGTCTTCAGGTACGGAAATAATAGTTCCAGGAGCCTGGGCAACCCTATTCCAGGTCTGGGGCCAGGGAGTATTAAATTCTGAAGGCTATCCTTGGAGAGAGGCAGCATACTGGAGCATATCGGATTAGCATGAAAGCTAGGCCCAACTTGGCCACTAATGTCCCCCAAGGGCCTGTGCCTGTCAGAGTACTCTCAGGTCCCTCAGCTTCCTGGGCATAATGCTGTTAAATTTTTTTAAAAATAACTTTATTGAGATCTAATTTATATACCATACAATTCTTCCACTTAAAATGTACAGTTCAGTGATTTCTTAATCTGTATTCAGAATTATGCATCAATCACTACAGTCTAACTTTAGAACATTTTCATCACCCCAGTAAGAAAACTTGTTCCCATTAATAGTCATTCCTCATTCTTCCTCTCCAAGATTCCTGCCTCCAACTGTAATATTTCACTTTTCTATAGATTTGCCTATTTTTCACACTTCATATAAATGGAATCATACACTGTGTGGTCTTTGGTGATTGGCTTCTTTCATTTGTTAAATTAAATGAAGAAGCCATTATACTGAGGTGGTTCTAATACCTTGGCAGCCTATGTAAGCAAACCAAACCTGAGCCTGGAAGTGCCTCAAGGACTTTAAGAAATCAAAACCTAAGGACAGTGAACCACAGAGAGCCTGCTTGCTAGTCTTTTCCAAGTAAGGTAAAAGCCTAAGCTATAGCCCCAAAACTAATTTTCTTACTTTGCTTCTGCATCGTCTCTATAAATTTCTCTTAGCTCCTGTTGGTGGAGCACTCCTAACCATTTCTGGCTTGGTGCTGCCCAATTTGAATAGATTTTTGCTCAAGTAAATTCTTAAAAATTTAATATGCCTCGGTTTACCTTCTGGCATCCTCAACACGTTGAGATTCATCTATGTTATAGCATGTATCGGTACTTCATTGTTTTGGAGGGCTGAATAGTCCATTATATAAATCTACAGTACCGCAATTTGTGTATTAATTCATCAGTTGGTGGAATTTGGGTTGTTTGCACTTTTTGGCTATTATGAACAGTGCTTCTATGGACATTTGTGTACAAGTTTTTGTGTAGACATGTATTCAATTCTCTGAGTAGATTCTTAGGAGTGGACTTGTTGGGTCAAATTATAACTCTATGTTTAAATTTTTGAGGAACTGCCAAACTATTTTCCAAAATGGCTGCACCATTTTACATTCTCATCAGCCATGTATGCGAGTTCCAATTTCTCTGTATCTTTGCCAACACTTGTTATTGTTCATCTTTATTACAGCCATCCTAGTGGTATGAAGTAGTGTCCCAGTGTGATTTTGACTTGCATTTCCTTAATGACTAATGACGTTGAGCAGCTCTGCATGTGCTTATTGACCATCTGCATATTTCCTTCGGAGGAATGTCTGTTCAAATCCTTTGCCCATTGTATAATTGGGTTGTCTTCTTGTTGAGTTGTAAGAGTTCTTTATATAATCTGGATATTAGTCCCTTATCAGTCTTTTCACTTTCCTGATGATGTCCTTTAAAGCATAAACATTTTAAATTTCAATTAAGTCTCATTTACCTTTTTCTTTTGTTGCTTGTGCTTTTAGTGTGATATCTAAGAAACCATTTCCTAACCCAAGGTCATGAAGATTAACCCGTCTTCCTTTAAGAATTTTAGTTTTAGCTCTTACATTTAGGCCTATGACCCATTTTGAGTTAATTTTTGTGTATGTTATGAGGTAGGGGTGTAAATTTATCTTTTTATAGGTGAATATTTAGTTGTCCCAGCACCATTTGGTGAAAAAACTCTTCTTTCCTCACTGCATTGTCTTGGTACTCTAGTACCAAATCATTTGCCCATAAATGTATGAGTTTATTTCTGGACTCTCAATTCTATTCCATTGACCTTTATGTTTATCTCTTTTAATCTTACAGTAAATTGGCTCAAGCTTCGTTCTACATGTTATGAGAACAACAGCATCTCCGCACTGCCAAGTGTCTGGGAATTCTCAAGATCGTATTTTCCCATTACCTCTTGTACCAGTTTCTTGTTTTCACTGAATTCTCTCAGCTCGGGGACTTGTCTTCTATAACCTAGTGGAAATTAAGGAATGAAGGTTGTGCCATTTCAACTTTCCATGGCACAACCTTCATTCCTTAATCCCCTAGAGTAATGAACACAACAATGTGTGGCAAACTCCTATTCAGGATTTGAGCAAATCTCATATGGGCAGCAACTTAAACATCACTCCCTAAAAGTGCATCAGCCAGTTTCTTTGCTTGTGGTTCCCTTAGGTGCTGACTGTCATTTTCCTGGGCTCTCTTGCTTCCTGAATACCTTTCTCTTCCCTTCTCTGAATGCCAGCCTCCAATCCCCACTCCTCTACCTTTTCTTATGCAGGGCACTTTAGTTCTCTCCTTCACTTGCCTTCCCCAAGACCCTCCAGCCTCACCCTTTTCAACAGGAAGGCCTGAAGTTTCCCTGAACTGGCTCCTCCAATTGAACACCCACCTCTGGAGTAAACATGGCCCTTACCCTACAGTGAGGAAGCATAGCTGTCATTGTTTTCTAAATCACAATTTTTTCCTCCTGTACATACATTTCAGTGTGACAACCCTCTTTTTGCTGTAGCCTCCTCAACTGGGAAGCACTACTCTATCTCTCACAGTCCTTCCAGTTCTGATGTCCTATGGAAATTTTCAAATCCATCTAAATTACTAAATGGAGGATTATATTTGAAAGAGCCTGCTGAGAAAAAAAGGGAAGTTGGGGGAATTTTCCTTTGTTTCCTGCTTCACAGATTTGCCCACAGTCCCAGCTCAACTGTGAATATGAGTACCCCTCTACAGAAATGCAGAGCAGAATCCTTGACATACTTTTCAGACTCATTTGTATCAGGTGGGTGAGCCATAGCATGGCCATGGAATAAAAGTTGGTCTTTTTTTTTTTTAAGTCAGTCTTGAGGATTCAGATTTTAATCGCCTTCATTGAGTGTCCACCTGAGTCAGGCACTTCGCCAGTGCTTTTAACATTACCTCATTTAATTGCAACTCCTATGAGGAAAGTTTTATTGCCTCAATTTTAAGGATGACAAAATGACACTCACCCAGAGAGACCTGGTAGCTACCTCAAGGTCACACAGCCACTGAGGAGCAGAGCTGCCACAAGGACGACTGTCCCTTGGAAGGCTCAGTTAGATATACAAAAGCCAGCCAGGGCTGTAAACTCTATACCTACAGGGGCCAGGCAGGTAACACAAAGGAGCGAGGGGACCAGGTAGGAGAAAACAGGAGCAAGGTGAGGAGCCTGTGTATCCTCGAAGGGTGAGGATGAACTCCTGCTGCTTAACACTCATCCTCTTTTGCACTCATCTTTCAAAAGCGAATAGGCTCTAAGAACTGGTTGGCTGGGGGTGGGAAGGGCCCAAGGACTTTGCCATTGGGTAAGAAATGAAGTCACTGTTTCAAGACTCCATCTCTGTCAGGAGGGCAGCTGCCTTCACTAATGTTCCTTGAGCCAGGGAGCGGGCCCTGCCGTTGAATGTGACAAATGTTTGGGAGCAAATAGGGGGCCCCAGCTGGCCCAATGGCTTTAGGCAGGGCAGACTTTTTATTCAATTATTAAACCTAGGAGAAAGACCCAAAGAAGATACCAGTCTTTCACACAGGCACACACACCTTAAATCACTTGCTGGGCACTTCGGCTTCCTCAGCCGGAAATAGGGCTAATTAGCCCTCCGGCCTGCAGAGCTCACAGGACTGTTGCCAGAGTCAGAAGCCGGCAGAAAGCGTTAGGGTTAGGACAGGGGGGTAAGCATGTGTACGTTTGCTCACGAAGTGAAGAGTCTTCAGGGCCGCAGACCGGAGCCTGACATGGGCGGAGAGTATAGGCTGTGGGTCCGAAGTGGCAGAAAAAGGCCAGAACCAAATCTGAGGATCCCCGGATACAGGAACCTGGAACCCGCTCGCCCCACCCAGAAGGCCGCGGGGCAGCAGCGCGCGCCTGCGGAAGACACGCCCCACCCGTACTTCCGGCGCGCGACCTGGAAGCGGAAGAGATTTCGTTTTTCTCTTACGCACTCTCGTGCGTCTCACCTGCGTAGTTTTTGCCCGGCGGGAACGCGCAGCGGGGGAAGTTTGTCTCGGTGAAGGGAAGCTTAACGTTGAGACCCCGGAGCGGCGGCAGCCATGGCGGATGTGACCGCCCGTAGCCTGCAGTACGAGTACAAGGCGGTGCGTATGGGCCCGGGGAGGACTCCGGGCAGAGAGCTCAGTGGGGAGCGGGAGGCGAAGAAGGAAACTTGTCCTTAGGCCTACAGAAGAACTACGAAAGCGGAGGGGAGGTCAAATCGGGGTGTTGTCCCCTCAGCGCTACACCCGACCCGCTCCAGATATCACCCTCATCATGCCCAGCAGTTTCCCAGGTGTGGGTTATTATGGGCAGCGTTAGGATTGGGCAGCTGATTGAGTTGCTCTTTGCTCATGTGCAGTTATACGACGCTGTTTCTTTTTGAGGAAAACATCTTTTTATTCCGACTAGTGGTTACTAGCACTTAGTTGCCCCGATTCTTACTTCCTCTGTTATCGCCCGCTGATATTCCTGTGGTATAGGAATTGGCTCTGCTCGTGTCCGAGCTTCCATTACACTGTGATCTTTTCAGAACTCGAATCTTGTCCTCCAAGCTGACCGCTCTCTCATTGACCGTACCCGCCGGGATGAGCCCACGGGAGAGGTGCTGTCCCTGGTTGGGAAGCTGGAGGGCACCCGGATGGGAGATAAGGCTCAACGGACCAAACCGCAGATGCAGGAGGAAAGAAGAGCCAAGTGAGTACCGAGGGGAGAATGATTTTCCTTCGTCCACAGTCCATCTTTTCCCCCGCTGCCCGCCACAGTCCATCTTGCCTTGAGCATTTGAGCTTTGTTTTTCTGAAATGCTGAGTGCAAGATGAGACATCAGTGGCAGTAAAAAACTTTCGTGAAGGTAAAAACAACATGAGAATTAAAAGGTTTTTAAGTAAAAAAACACCCCTATTTCTTTCTGTTATTGCATATTTCCTACTGTTAATACTAACATCCAAGCATCGGCGGTATGAATGACGGGATTTTTTGTTATTTTTTTTACTTTTTGGGGGGATATATTTCAAAATTTAAAAATTCAACTTTATCTCACTATTATCTTTTGGCCTTGATCATCTCTGTTTTTCTCAAAAATCGTAGGCCCAGTTTTGGTTTATAGTAGTTGTATTTGAAATGAGTTAATGCATTATTGGTCTTCCACTTTGCAAAATATGATCTCTTTTCCATTTTTGTTATAATTTGTGGAAATCAATGGCAGTAGATTCCTTTAGAGCTTCAGTTTCTCTGGCTAGAAAAAGAAAATGTAGCTGAGGAGTGAGGCACTAGTCAAAACCCAGTTGTATAATATTGTACAAAATAAAAAGAGTTGTCTCTTTTAAATAAATGTGGAGGATGTCTCATTGTAACATTCAGTGCACCTAGTGAGAGAATGACAGGATTCCCTGTCTGTTACTGTGTTCCCACAAAGAAACACTCCTGCAAGCGACTAAGACCAAATGGGAATCATTTGGTGAGGTATAGCTTTGTGTTTTAAACGTTACCTGTGTGCCATGAAGCTGAAGAGGAGGGTGGCTCGATTTAGTCTTGCCTTGGGGAGGGAAGGTTCTCCCAGATCACCATTGCACTGTGTGTGTTAGGCGAAGGAAGCGTGACGAGGACCGGCACGACATCAACAAGATGAAGGGGTACACACTGCTCTCAGAGGGTATCGACGAGATGGTGGGCATCATTTACAAGCCCAAAACCAAAGAGACCCGGGAGACCTACGAGGTGCTGCTTAGCTTCATCCAGGCTGCCCTTGGGGACCAGGTGAGGCAACCAGAAGATGAGGCCAAGGTTTTGGAGGGGAAGAGTCCCACCTGGGAGGTGCCGGAAGAACCTCGTCCTGTGGATGTTCCGTTGGCTGAACCAGTTTTCAGAAGTGGCTAATACTTCCTGCGTACTTACTTGATGTAGGGTAGTGCTTTGCATGTCTTCTCTCTTCCAGCTCTAACTATAGCTCTATGATTAGGTGCTGTTAATGTTTGTTTTCCATCTTACAGAAGAGAGATGTGAGGCAAAGGATAGTTACGTAGTTTTTCCAGGTCACAGAGGTAGTATTCGACAGCCAAGTTAAGAAACCAGGTATCTATCCCAGGTCTGTGCTCTTACCCTTTTTACATGTGCAGTTAGATAAAGGACTTTTGTGAGTCTGAGACTGGTGAAGAGGGTGCTGTAGGAGTTGGGGACAGAGCATCACCACAAGGCAGGCGAGAGGAAGACTGCAGTGCCCTTCTCACCTGGAGAAATGTGACAGATGTGGTGGAAGCTGTGTCTTTCTGCTTCCTAAGATCACTTACTTGATCTTTTTTAAAATGGGTCTTTAATTGTGTGATTCTGGTGGCATTTTCATTAGCATTAATGAAAACGGTCAGAACCTGGTATGCAGGTTTTAAAGAGGTACGGTTCGCCACAGGCTGTTGTCACAGATCAGTGATGGTCTGCCTTTTGTTGTTTTAAATGTTTGTTGTCATTAGGTTTTTTTGTTTTTTGTTTTTTTGCCACCAGCCACGTGATATTCTGTGTGGGGCAGCTGATGAAGTTCTAGCTGTCCTAAAGAATGAAAAGCTTCGTGATAAGGAAAGGAGAAAGGAGATTGACTTGCTGTTGGGTCAGACAGATGATACCAGATACCATGTTCTAGTGAACTTGGGCAAAAAGATCACAGACTACGGTGGAGACAAGGAAATCCAGAACATGGGTAACTGAGCTCTTTGTGTCCTGGTCATGTTAACTGGTTGCTTATTGACCCCTAGAGGTGATCTTCTAACCTCAGTCATTAAAACAGTTAAATACGTCAGTTCCTGTAACTTGTTTGTATTTCTTGAGTTAAAATTGATTATGGCAGCCATTTCTTAATCTGGAGTTTTCTCATATAAAGCATGGGAGAAAACTCAGGCAGAGCCTGGGGGACTCAAGTAGTTGAGCACGCAGAGCAGGGCCATATCCAAGGTTGGCAGGTTGGAGAAGGCCTTGGTGGTGGCTCACTCTGGCCATTGTTAAGTGTCTTTGTGAGTCCTTAGACCTGAGGTCTGTCCTAAGTGAGGGCATGTCAGGCCAGTGGGGAGGACGTTAGCTCCATGGTGTCTCATCCCACTTATTGTTCACTGTTCTCTAATCCCTCATTTCAGATGACAACATTGATGAAACATATGGTGTGAATGTACAGTTTGAGTCTGATGAGGAGGTGAGTGATAAAGCCAAATGACCCAGTTTATTTTTTGTCTTTTGAAATTGTTTGGGTAAGGGGATCAGTTCTAGTGTAAGGAATCTCTATAAATTTTATGGTGTTGTATAGGTGTCAGACTTGGCCATGAATATCATTTTGCCAAAAAACTATTGTAGTCATTGTTAGGTTTTATAAAACAAATTAAACTTATAAGTAAAAATTAATGTAACTTAGAATAAGCCATGTGCATCAGCAAAAAGAAGACAGAAGATGAGTGTGGTGTGTTCTTCACTGAGAGCATATGCCACCACACATCACTGCATTTTAACTTTACTGTGATCATTTCCCACCCATCAGGGCTGCATGTCTTCTCTCTTTTTAAAAGTACACATTTGCCCAAGAGCTTGGGCACATTTTGTACGTGATTGGTTAAGTAACAGCTGCAAGCAGCCACTAAAGTTCACTGTCTGGATGATTTCTTGAGTACAACTGAATAAGAGCAAGTAGGGCTCTTGGAAGTCTGTGCAATTGCCTCAGTTGCCGCAGGTAACCCCGGCTCCTGAAAGATAAAGTGCCACCTTGGCACCTCATGCTAGGAGAGGAGGCAGGGGCAGTGTAGGCTCAGCAGAGAGCCACCAAATCGGGAGCCAGGCGGTCTGACCAATTTTGGTCTTGGATCTTAGGCAGATCATTTTTCTTCAGTTTCTCCATCTGTCAGCTGAGATGAGTGAAATAGTGACTGTGAATCTCCATCCTGTGATACAGTGAATAGGATTGTATGAATTTAAGTAGCAACAAACTGAAAGAATGCTTTGCCTGTAGTATTTATTTATTTAACAAACGCTTATGACTAAGCGTCTGCTTTTAATGTGACACCATGTGGAGTCCACAGTACTGTGTGAGCCGGTGTGTGAGTTAGGATGGTAGTGCGCACGCCAAGTGTGGCTGCATTTCTACCCAGGCGTGCTTTCGCACAGCTTCTCTTCATTTCATTTACGGATCGTGTGTATGAGGGAGATTGATTCAATGGGTTGCCTTTGTGGCTGCTTCAGGTGAGCAGCAGAAAGAAGCATCTAACGAAGCAGGGCCACAGGGACTGAAAGTAGTGAGGTCATTGCATTAAATTACTCTGGATAAGCTGACCCTGGTTTCAGTAAGCTCTGGGTTTCACCCCAAAGCTGTTGCTCTAACTATGGGACTAATTTTCAGTGATGCAGGAGACAGGTTGTGGTGTGAGCCAGCTCCGTATCAGGTGTGGGGGTTGGGGCTCTTTTCACAGGAAGGTGACGAAGATGTGTATGGGGAGGTTCGAGAAGAGGCCTCCGATGATGACATGGAAGGGGACGAGGCAGTGGTGCGCTGCACCCTTTCGGCTAATGTGAGTGCAATCTGCTCTTGCTCGCTGCTTCTGGGCCAGGTGCCTTCTGAGTAGCATTTCCCTCCTGTATGAGGTCCTGATATGTCACCAACTGAACTCCCTTTTTGTAGGGCGAGTGCGAGGAACTTTTAGTGTCTTGTTTTCCTTAAGATTTCAGTCAGTCACCCTCCTTCCCAAAGGCATGCGCTGCTGAAATCTTAGTTTTGGTGTGCTTCTGAATTCAGTAGAGCAAAGTTTTCTGTCCTCTGGGAAGTTCTCAAAAGAAAGTGGGCTACGGGTGGCTTGTTGAGCGCTATCGTGGGGTGGTGAGATGTGATTGGGGCAGAGTTGGCGAGATCAGTGCTGGGTCACTTTGCAGCTTGTTGCATCTGGGGAACTGATGAGTTCCAAGAAGAAGGATTTGCACCCTCGGGACATTGATGCCTTCTGGCTGCAGCGGCAGCTCAGTCGCTTCTATGATGATGCCATCGTGTCGCAGAAGAAGGCAGACGAAGTGTTGGAGATCTTGAAGGTATGGCCAAGGTCATAGTTTTGCATCCAATGTATATGGGACAGCGCATGACGTCGACAGTTGCACCCTTAATCCTGATGTCACCTTCTCTGCAGACAGCGAGCGATGACCGGGAGTGTGAGAACCAGTTGGTGCTGCTGCTCGGCTTCAACACTTTCGATTTTATTAAAGTGCTGCGGCAGCACAGGATGATGAGTGAGTGCACGGTGGCCCCTTCTACAGCATGCATGTGTGTGCGTGTGCATGCGTGTAGTGGAAGCTGTGTTGCCCTTGTAGCTCCAGTTCATGTTTCATTCATTTTTCTTTGTATCCCAAGGTTGAACGTTGGTTTTATCTCACCCCCTCCTCTCACCTTTGCTCTCTTTTTGCCGTTGGCAGTTTTGTACTGTACCTTGCTGGCCAGTGCTCAGAGTGAAGCTGAAAAGGAAAGGATCATGGGAAAGATGGAGGCCGACCCAGAGCTCTCGAAGTTCCTCTACCAGCTCCACGAGACGGAGAAGGAGGATCTGATCCGGGTGAGGCGGGCTGGTTCATCTGTCTGATTCCTGAGCTGAGTGTTTGCTTTGGAAAGAGACTTAAGTTAGAAGATTGCAGCGCACAGCTAAATGCGTTATATTAAGAGGAAGTTGTAAAAGTATTTTTTAAAATTCTTTGAGGTTTGTCAGGGGCACAGATTAGAATCAACACATTCATGTTGGTGTGGTCAAGAGACCATTGACCCGCTGTCTCCCCGGCACCGTGGGCCTGTCCTGTTTGTGTACTCAGTAAATCATGGCATCTCCTAAAAACAGGAAAAAAACATGTGTTTGCTGAACTCTGAACCCCCATTTCTACCCCTTGGGGAGAGCCATTGGTGCTCAATGGTTGAACGTCTGCTTCTGAAATCCACTCACTGTGCATTGTTCCTTTAAAGCTGTTTGCTGCTCTTGTCATCTGGTGGTCCCCATGGCATGTGTGGATGTAAAGGACTGTTTTTCTGTTTCAGGACTTGCTGGTCAGCACCTGCGCATCCAGCTCAGCCAAGAGCCTAGGATGACTCGCTGCTGCCCTTTTTGCCTTTTCCCTCTCAGGAGGAGCGGTCCCGGAGGGAGCGAGTGCGGCAGTCCCGAATGGACACTGACCTGGAAACCATGGACCTGGACCAGGGTGGGGAGGTCAGTACTGGGACCACCTCCATCACTGTGAGGGCTGGAAGCTCATTTGCTCAGCTGCTGACTTCCTTTGTGTTTGTTTTTCCTGGTACCAGGCACTGGCCCCGCGGCAGGTTCTCGACTTGGAAGACTTGGTCTTTACCCAGGGGAGCCACTTCATGGCTAATAAACGCTGTCAGCTTCCAGATGGATCCTTCCGTCGCCAGCGCAAGGGCTACGAAGAGGTGCATGTACCTGCTCTGAAGCCCAAGCCCTTTGGCTCAGAGGAGGTGAGAGCATTGCTCCTTAGTTTTCACCTCAGCTCCCCTCCTTTCTAGTTTGGATTTCAACCCACTGATCATGGTATGGCCTTGTCTCAGATTATTCTGGAAGTGTAAGCTGCTTCAGAGCATTTTCGTTTTGATCTTGAGCCCGGGGAACAATACTGATCCCTCTGGTCTGGCCTACAGTGGAGAGAGATGCATGGAGGTGCCAGGAAGTGCAGTCCTGGCGATCCCTCAAGGTCACAGTCTGCTTAGGGTGCTGCCCTTGCTATACAAATGCCTCTCCCTTCCAGCAACTGCTTCCAGTGGAGAAGCTGCCCAAGTATGCCCAGGCTGGCTTCGAGGGCTTCAAAACACTGAACCGGATCCAGAGTAAGCTGTACCGGGCTGCCCTGGAGACAGATGAGAACCTGCTGCTGTGTGCCCCCACTGTAAGCGCTGCTGGGCTTCTGCTTTCCCGGGATGTACTGTCTGTTTTTGGTGGGAGGCTGGTTCATCTCCACCCGTATCCCCCAATTTTCCATTCTTTGATGGAAGACACGCTAAATGGTCAGAAAAAATTCCCAAGGCATGCTCCATTCTCTGTCTCTTTGATAAGCTCAAGGGAGTTAGGGCACTGAGCACACCCAGGTGCACAGGCCTCCTCATCCTTGACTTCTGTCTCAGGGTGCCGGCAAGACCAACGTGGCTCTGATGTGCATGCTCCGAGAGATAGGGAAGCACATCAACATGGATGGCACCATCAATGTGGATGACTTCAAGATCATCTACATCGCTCCCATGCGGTCTTTGGTGCAGGAGATGGTGGGCAGCTTTGGAAAGGTAAGGGGTAGAATGCTCAGAAGATGCTGACCGCAGCTGTCCCACTATCGGGAGCAGGCCTGGTGCTTCACTGCTTTTGTATGAGAGCATCTCTGCAGCGTCTGAGGAGGTGTTTTTTCCACTTTAAAGACAGAACTTGACCCTGGTGTAGGGT
>NW_011889242.1:2396746-2397142 GCF_000151845.1 Pteropus vampyrus
CTGGTGCTTCACTGCTTTTGTATGAGAGCATCTCTGCAGCGTCTGAGGAGGTGTTTTTTCCACTTTAAAGACAGAACTTGACCCTGGTGTAGGGTGTTTCTGTAGCAAGAATGTCCCGGACCTGTCTTGCCTTTGCAAGGGTTTACCAAAGTCTTTCTTCCTTTTTTTTTTTAATTAATTTTTATGGTGACATTTGTTAATGAAATCCAGTAAGTTTCAGCTGTACATTTTAACAGTAAGCTATATATATTAACATTGTGTATTCACCTCCATAGTTAGATTTCTTTCTGTCACCACGTATATAACCCCTTTTACCCCATCTACCTCCCTCTTTCCTACCCTCTGGTAACCACTAGTCTGTTGTCCATGTGTTTCTTTGTTTGTTTGTCATGTTTG
>NW_011889242.1:2397192-2398912 GCF_000151845.1 Pteropus vampyrus
ATAACCCCTTTTACCCCATCTACCTCCCTCTTTCCTACCCTCTGGTAACCACTAGTCTGTTGTCCATGTGTTTCTTTGTTTGTTTGTCATGTTTGTTTGTTGCTTTTAGGTTAATAGCCCACATATAAGTGATATCATGTGATTTTCAACTTTTTCTGTCTGGCTTATTCGCTTAGCATGATTATCTCGAGGTCCATCCATGTTGTCGCAAATGGCAGTATTTCATCTTTTCTTATGGCCGAATGATATTCCATTGTCTGTATGTACCACAGCTGCTTTATCCAGTCGTCTGTCGTAGGACAGTTCTGTTGCTTCCATGTCCTGGCCACCATGAATAATGCTGTTGTGAACATCAGTGTGTAAATACCTTTTCAGATTTGGGTTTTCAAGTATTTGGGGTAAATGCCCATTAGAGGGATTGCTAGATCATATGGTAGATCAATTCTTAGTTTTTTGAGGAACTTCCAAACTTTTCCATAGCAGCTGTACAAATTTGCAGTCCCACCAGCAGTGTATGAGGGTTCCTTTTTCTTCACATGCTCTCTAACATTTGTTATTACTTATCCTATTGATTACAGCTATTCTAACAGGTGTGAGATGGTACCTCATTGTGATTCTGATTTGCATTTCCCTAATAGCTAGTGATGTTGAGCATCTTTTCAAATACTTGTTGGCCGTTTGTATGTCTTCATGGGAGAAGTGTCTCTTTGGGTCCTCTGCCCATTTTTTGATTGGAGCAGTTTTTTTTTGTTGTTCGTGAGTTTTATGAGTTCTTTGTATATTTTGGATATTAGGCCCTTATTGGAGGTGTTGCTTACAAATATATTTTCCTCTTCGGATGGTTGTCTCTTTACCTTGTTGACAGTTTCTTTTGCTGTGCAGAAGCTTTTTAGTTTGATGTAGTCCCATTCATTTATTTTGCTTTGACTTCCCGTGCCTTTGAGGTCAAATTCATAAAATCCTCTTTAAGTCCAAGGTCCTTGAGTTTCGTTCCTAAGTTTTCTTCTATGCATTTTATTGTTTCAGGTCTTATATTCAGGTCCTTAATCCATTTTGAGTTATTTTGGTGTGTGGTGATAGACAACAGTCTAGTTTCATTCTTTTGTAGGTGGCTTTCCAGTTTTCCCGGCACCTTGTATTGAAGAGGCTTTCCTTTCTTCACTGTACGTTTTTGACTTTTTTGTCAAAAATTATTTGCATACATAAACATGAGTTTACTTCTGGACTCTGGATTCTGTTCCACTGGTCCGTGTGTCTGTTTTTCTGCCTATGCCATGCTGTTTTGATTATTGTCGCTTTGTAATATAATTTGAAGTTGGGCAGAGTGGCGCCTCCAGCCTCATTCTTTTTTCTCAAAATGGGTTTGGCATTTTGGGGTGGGTCTTTTGTGCTTCCATACAAATCTGATGATTTTTTTGTTCTCTTTCTTTAAAAAATGCCGGTGGGATTTTGATGGGGTTTGCATTAAATCTGTATAATGCTTTAGGTAATAAGGTCATTTTAACTATCTTGATTCTTCCAATCCAAGAACACGGAATATCTTTCCATTTTTTTGTATCTTCTTTGATTTCTTTTAATAGAGTCTTACAGTGTTCATTATATAGGTCCTTCGTATGTTTCGGTAGATTTATTGCTAGGTACTTTATTCTTTCTGTTGCAATTGGAAAAGGATTATTTTTTCCATTTCTTTTTCTGACACTTTGTTATTAGAGTATAAGAA
>NW_011889242.1:2399728-2414926 GCF_000151845.1 Pteropus vampyrus
TAAGCTTTTTAATATATTGCTATATTTGGTTTGCTAGTATCTTATTTAGGATTTTTGCATCTATGTTCATGAGAGATATTGGTCTGTAGTTTTCTTTTTTTGTGTGTTTTTACCAGGTTTCGGTATCAGGGTAATATCGGTCTCATAAAATGAGTTAGGAAATATTACCTTCTCTTCAAGTTTTTGGAAGAGTTTGAGGAAAATAGGTATTAAATCTTTACTTTTATAATTTTTTTTAATGCCTACAGCACCTGGTATTCCAAGGTTAAATCTTTGAATGTTTGGTAGAATTGACTGGTTAAACCATCTGGTCCTGGACTTCTACTTTTTGGTAGGTTTTTGATAATTGTTTCAATTTTCATACTGCTGATCGGACTATTTAGATTTTCCAGTTCTTCTTGATTTAGTCTAGGAAGGTTGTATCTAAGTACTGGTCCATTTCTTCTAGGTTATTAAATTTGGTGTTGTATACTTTTTCATAGTATTCTCGTATGATCCTTTGTATTTCTCTGGTGTCTGTTTTAATTTCTCCCCTTTCATCCCTGATTTTGTTTATTCGTGTCCTTTTTTCTTTAGTGAGTCTAGCCAGGGGTTTGTCAGTTTTATTAACCTTCTCAAAGAACCTGTCTTTGTTGCATTTATTTTTTCTACTGTGTGTGTGTGGTTTTTTTTTTAATTTCATTTATTTCTGCTCTAATTTGGATTATTTCTTTCCTTCTGCTGACTTTAGGCTTCATTTATTCTTTCCTAGTTTTTTAAGGTGAAACGTTATTGTTTATTTGAGTTTGTTCTTATTTTTGGAGATAGGCCTGTAATGATATGAACTTCTATGACCGCTTTTGCTGTGTTCCAAAGGTTTTGATATGTTGTACTATCATTATCGTTCCTTTCTATATATTTCTTGGTCTCTTTATTTCTTCTTTGACCCAGTTATTCTTCAGTAGCATGTTGTTTAATCTGCATGTATTTGTGGTTCTTCCCGCTTTATTTTTACAGTTGATCTCTAACTTCAAAGCATTATGATCTGAGAATATGGTTGATACGATTTCAACCCTCTTATATTGAGGCTATCTCTGTGTTCCTGTATGTGGTCAATCCTTGAGAGTATTCCATGTGCACTAGAGGAGAATGTATAAGCAGCTGTTTTGGGATGAAAGGCTCTGTAAATGTCACTTATGTTCATTTGATCTAATGTGTCATTTAAGGATGTTATTTCCTTATTGATTTTCTGTTTGGTTGATCTGTCCATATCCGACAATCGGGTATTTAGATCCCCTACTATGATAGTGTTTTGTTCTGTTTCTCTCTTTAGTTCTTTCAGTAATTGTTTTATATATTCTGGGGCTCCCTGATTGGGAGCATAGATATTAATAAGTGTTATGTCTTCTTGGTGCATGATTCACTTTTTCATTTTGAAGTATCCCTCAGTACTTTACCTTTTTTTTATTTTGAAGTCTGTTTCGTCTGATGTTTGTACCGCTACTCCTGCTTTTCTCTGAATGCCATTTTCTTTCAATATCGTTTTCCACCCTTTCTCTTTGAGTCTGTATTTGTCTTTGGAGTTGAGATGTATCTCTTGGAGGCAGCATATGATTGGGTTTTGTTTTTTGATCCATTCTGCAACTCTGCCTTTTTATTGGTGAGTTCAGTCCATTTACATTTAGGGTGATTATTGAAAATGAGGTTTTCTTATAGCCATTTTATCTTTTGCTTTCTGGTAGCTCAGTGTTTCCATTGCTTCCTTGTCCTGTTTCTGTTTTCTTTATTTTGGTTGGCTTTGGTGGGTTTTCCCTGTGGCTCTTCTTATGTTATATACTTCAGTTCTGAGTCTTTGGTGTCTGGTTACCATTACAGTTGTCTATTTCCTTCTGCATGTGCCTTATCCCTGTTCCCCTTTGTGAATTTTGACCTTTAAATCCTCCCCTTTTCAGTCATTATTATCTCAATTTGTCCCTATGTATGCTGAACGTTCATTACTATTATGCTATAGCAATTCTCTTATTATCATTTAAGCTTATAATACCCTGTTCTTAGTAAGGGTTGCACTCTTCTGCTTCTATTTGTCTGGTAATCAGTTTACTCCTAATTATGTATTTTTGTTTTGTTATTTTGTTATAGGTGAGCTGACCCCTTTCAGTATTTCGTGTAGAGTAGAACTCGCAGTAGAGAATTCCCTCAATTTTGTATGTCTGAAAATGTATTATTTCTCCTTCATATCTAACGGAGAGCCTAGCTGGATACATTCTTCGCCTTCGATAATGCCTATTATACTTATGTTTTCTCTCCTGATGATATCAGCTAGTTCTCGTAGTTCTCTTTCATTTTTTTTTATTCTTTGGTTTCTGTCTTCTTTCTTAGATTTATTTCTAGATTTCTGTCTTCGATATCTCTAATCCTTTCCTCCATTTGGTCGACTCTATTTCCCAAGCTTGCTATTTCATTTTTCAACTCTTGAAGCGTGTTTTTTATCTCCAGATCTATTCTGTTCTTCTTGAGGGTTTCATTCTCCTTGCTCTGCTCATCTAGTTGTTTTTCAATTCCTGAAATTGTCGATATGACTTGTCTTGGAACTGAGTTTTTTTAGAAGTACCATCCTGAATTCTCTGTCATTTAAGTCACATATTTCTGTGTCTGTAAGCTTATTTTCTGGAGATTTTTCTCTTTTTTTCTCAGATTTCTTGTAACCTTGGTAGCTCATGATGCTTAATGGACTATTTCTCCGCCTGGGCATTAATGGAAGTATATTTTGCTTCCCCACCCCCAGAAAGATTTATTATATAAAGCTCTCTCTTTAGTTTATTGCAAAGAAGGCGTTTTTCTTTTGTTTTCCAGTAGGTGGCGTCTAATCCTCTTGGATCCCTGCTTTATATAAATTCTTAATAATGCCTTTTTTTATCTTATAGTTATTCAATCACACGCACTACCCTCAGTCTCAGTCCCTGTCAGTGTTAGTGACAGTTTTGGTAGTGTTTGCTCAGATTCCCCTGGGGCTCTGTGGTGTTCGGTCTCGGAGGATATGTGGGGAGGAGCCCTCTGGGTTGGAGGATGGGGCTGTAGCTCAGCCTCATGTTTTGCAACCACAGCTAGTAATAATCAACTGTTGTTTCTCTGCTATCCCCGCTTTTCTGCTTTCTGCCCCAATGCCTGGGCACTGCCATCGGCCACAGCGAGCTCATAGCTCTCCCAGGCAGGGCTGTTCAGGGAACCTGCTGCACCTTCTCCCCTCCCCCTCTTTCTGCAGGGAGCTTGGATTGCAAGAGGCAGCTTCTTTGTTTTTCCTAGTCCACCGTCCAACACCCAGGGTTCTGACCTGTGGTAGCTCTCATGCGCAGATCCCACGCTCAGACGTACTGTGCAGTTTGGGTGTTTTTTTGTTGAGTTTTAGATGTTCAACTTATTGTTGTTTCAAGGGGAGAGATCTGAGGACGTCTCTCACTCCACTGTATTTCTGACCATTTTACCATCTTTCTGTCATCCCGTCCGTAGCCGTTTTCTCCAGTTGTTTTCATCTGCGTTGTTGGCATATTTACGAAGCCCTCGCATGGTTGGATTGACAGTAGACCAGGGTGTTGGTCCAGGTTCTGGAGTCTGCATGGGTCCATTTCCCCCTTGCTGCCCAGAATTCCCAGAGAGCCTTTGTCTGCTTCCCCTGCCCAAGTGTGAACTCGGGTTTGTTCACTTGATAATCTAATTCACATGGTATCCCCTCATGGGTTCATGCCTGCTTCCAGTACCTGCTCTCAGACTTGCAGATAAAAACTGTGGTGCCAAGGCCCCCACCAGCGCTTGCCTGACATGCTTTCCCTCCTCCCAGCGCCTGGCTACCTACGGCATCACTGTCGCCGAGCTGACGGGTGACCACCAGCTGTGCAAGGAGGAGATCAGTGCCACTCAGATCATTGTCTGCACCCCCGAGAAGTGGGACATCATCACCCGCAAAGGTGGCGAGCGCACATACACCCAGCTCGTGCGGCTCATCATCCTGGTGAGCAGGGCTGTTGCGGGTGGGGACCTGGCAGGTCCAGGAATTTCTCTGCAGCCACTGGCCTCTGGCGACCCCTGTAGTTGGCATTGCTGTGACCATTAAAGGAGAATCTGCACCTGACTGATAATTTTCCCTATAGATGCACGGTGTTCATCACATTATTTTTATCTTTTTCATGGTTGAAATATTTTGAGATAAATGTAACCAGACAAAGGAAAAAACTAATGTTCTCCCAGAACACCAAAAGGTTTTATAAAAAGTCGTGCATTTGGAAGGAATGAGTAGGGAGTCAGGAGGTTGTGTTCACCCAGGCAGGAGCGCTCAGGGACCAGTGACTGAGTCCACATGTAGCGTGTCTTAGTTGTCTGGGAAAGCAGAAAGAGTTCAGTGTTGATTTTTGGTGTTCTAGAGGAGGGGCTGGCCATCTGTGGCTGCTGGCTCTTGTTTTATTGGGACACAGCCATACTCATTGGTTACATTGTTTACAGCTGCTTTTGTGCCACCATGTTATGACTGAGTATTTATAGCAGGGACTCAGGCCACAGCCTAAAGTATTGGCTGTCAGTCCTGTAAGAACAAGTTTTCAGACCCCTGTTTCAGAGCCCTGTTACTCAGCCTTGGTAGGACTACAAAGTCCTAGCCCTACCCACCCCATAGCTACTGAAATGCAGTCTACATCTAAATGAGATTCCCTGCCTCTAAGCCTGCCTTAGGCCCTGTGAACTCATCATTTGGGAGATGTCCTTTGTTTTTTGTGAGGGTACCTGCCTAGAGGTGAAGCCTGGGTTGTAAGTGTGGTCTGATCCGAAGCTTCATTTTCAGTAAAGTTTACTTGAGTGGAGTTATGACCTCAATTACCTGCAATGTCAAGTTCTCTTTTGCCATAAAGCATTGCATTTCCTTGGGCCGTAGCAAAGCAGCACGGGCAGGGCCTGTTATTTCTTGAGTGCTGCATGGTGAGTTTTATCTCCTCTTCCAGTTTCTTTGCTTGGGACCCCTTGTCTGGTCTTTGCTTGGCACATTAGGCCTGTGCCTACACAACACGAGCACTTTCAGGAGAGGGGCTGCGTCTCTCCAGTCCTAGAAGCCATCTGTTACCCTCCCACTCCTTAGGATGAGATCCATCTCCTTCATGATGACAGAGGTCCTGTCTTAGAGGCGTTGGTGGCCAGGGCCATCCGAAACATTGAAATGACCCAAGAGGATGTCAGGCTCATCGGGCTTAGCGCCACCCTCCCCAACTATGAGGACGTGGCTACCTTTCTACGCGTTGACCCTGCCAAGGGCCTTTTCTACTTTGACAACAGGTAGGAGAAGAGACGGTTGAAATTTGACCAGGTGACCTTGCTCTTTCTCCTTTTCAAAGGGGCTCTTTTGGCTTGGGTTTTTGAAGGGCCTTAACAGTTTTGATGTGGGATGCATCCAGAAAAGATCTCCCTCCTGGGCCAGGAAGAGGACCATTTGTTTCCTCAGTATTTTGTGCTCAGGCCTCATTTATTTGTCTGACTGTTGAACTCCAGCTTCCGCCCAGTGCCTCTGGAACAGACCTACGTGGGTATCACAGAGAAAAAAGCCATCAAGCGTTTCCAGATCATGAATGAGATAGTCTATGAGAAGATCATGGAACATGCTGGAAAAAATCAGGTCCGTCTATGGCTTATCATTTGTGAACTCTGTTCTTTTGAGTTTTTGACTTGCTGATTATTAGGCAAGATAGACAAACAGAAGATATAAATCACTAATATCAGGAATGAAATGGAATATTACACAGAACCTGTGGCCATTGAAAAGATAGTAAAGGAATATTCTAAACAACTTTTTATACATAAATTTGAGAACCTAGAAGAAATGGGCCATTTCCTCAAAACCACCAACTACCAAAACTCAGTTTAGATGAAATAGATTATCTGAACAATGCTATAAACCATTAGACATAGATAATTAGCTTATTTACGTTATCAAGGGTCCTTCCATAAAAGATTTGGGTGGCTTATACCGAAAGGATAACAGTAAAAGTAATGATGAAAGTTAGCTAGTGAATGAGGGTGTTTTCCTAGAAAGTATGATGTAATTTTTACATTGGTAATTGACTTTAGCCATGTTAAGCAAGACAGAAACTGAGGAAAAGAAGTTACTTATTTTTGTCTGGAAAAAAAGCATTGCATTTAGATGAGACGAATTTAGATGAAGACACCAATCTTTTCTTGGCACTAAATACTTGGAGGACTTTATTTCCTACAAAATAGCGCTCATCTCATACTAAGACTTAAGTCCTTTTCTAAAGGTCAGTGCCCATTATTTCTTAAGTATTTGAGCTGTTAATTTGTAGACACATTCTTCAGGTAGCGTAGAATCTTATCAGGTACGTAGCGTAGAATCTTATCAGGTACGTGAACAAAATTCTTAATTGAGATTCCTGAATTTGCATCCACATTGATTGTCAACTTGTGTTAAAGATGGGGTGCCAGCAGTTAGTTTAGCTTCCCATTCTGGACTCTGGCACTGCACTGGGTGGTACACTCCCCTCAGATTTTGCCAGCTATGTTTAGGCTTCTGAGCCAGTTTGCACTCCTGCTGTGGTTTCTTCTTCAAGACCTTGGCTTCTTAATGCTGGTGCCCTGCGTCGTGGGAGAAGCTATGGGATCTATGTCTCTGACTGTGTCTCTTGACTGGTTTCTCCGTAGGTACTGGTGTTTGTCCATTCCCGAAAGGAGACGGGGAAGACGGCCAGGGCCATCCGGGACATGTGCCTTGAGAAGGACACACTGGGCCTATTTCTCCGAGAGGGCTCTGCCTCCACCGAGGTCCTGCGGACGGAAGCCGAGCAGTGCAAGGTGAGGAGAGGCAGGCCGGTCTCATCCCCCGGGACTGTCCACACAGCAAGGACTGCATCATGATGCTGCCCTGTCATGCAGGTCAAGGTTGATCATATGGATGTCGGTGGTAGGGGCAGGGTCTCCTGTGAAAAGATTTATATTTTAAAAACTTTCAGGAAAGAAAGCCCCTGGCAGAGCGAATCAGTCTGTCTGTGTTCCGTGGGCGAATTTCTGCAGAAACCTGCCTCATCACCTTGGTCTTTATCCCTTGTACAGAACCTGGAGCTGAAGGACCTTCTGCCCTATGGCTTTGCCATTCACCATGCGGGCATGACCAGGGTGGACAGGACACTTGTGGAGGATCTCTTTGCTGACAGGCACATTCAGGTAAGGGGGCATGAAGAATAGACTTCAGAAGGCCTGCATGTCCATGGTTGGCCGTGTGTCTGTCTTGGCTTCTGGTCATCTCTGGCTCGGGTGATCTGGGTCAGGGTTGCCTCTCCCCACTCTTCACATCATGCCTGGGGGAAAGTGAATGGGTTTAGGAAAGTGTCTGAGAAGCATGGCAAAGCAAGCACGTTGGTGACTCCAGGTCTTGCCAGACCTGGTGAGGGCTGGGGTTTTAATTGTCTGATAACCTAAGGTGGCTTCATGCAGGTCTGCAGTTCTGCCCCTCAGGTGTCTAGAACCTCAAGAGGTCAATCCTTGGATAGGTGAGGAACCCAAGGACTCCTTTCCTTTCTACTTTGGTGTTCCACCAACAAGGATGGCACACCCTCAGGCCTGCTAGAAACTCTGGGGCCGGTCCCCTGGAGGAGATGGGGATATGGACCTTCTGGTGCTGATGTCTATTTTCCTTATTACCTTTGCTTCTTTAGGTTTTAGTCTCCACAGCAACTCTGGCTTGGGGTGTGAACCTCCCTGCACACACAGTTATCATCAAAGGCACCCAGGTGTACAGTCCGGAGAAGGGGCGCTGGACGGAACTGGGGGCTCTGGATATTCTGCAGGTACTGTGCCTTTCATGTGTTCTCGGGAGGAAGGGTGTCCTGTGTACAAAGTGCAAGGCTGCCGAGAAGATAGCAGAGGGAAGGCAGGGGCCTGCCTGGGAGAAGCCTGGACCCCACCCGGCAGCGCCATGGCCACAGCCCTCCTGCTTTGCTGTCTTTGCCTCAGATGCTGGGACGTGCTGGAAGACCCCAGTACGACACCAAGGGTGAAGGCATACTCATCACGTCTCACGGGGAGCTCCAGTACTACCTGTCCCTCCTCAACCAGCAGCTTCCTATTGAGAGCCAGATGGTGTCAAAGCTGCCCGACATGCTCAACGCGGAGGTGGTACTGGGCAATGTCCAAAACGCGAAGGTAGGCAGATGCTACTTTGGGCGCCTCCGGCTGCTCCAGATACACAGCCCGGGCACTGGGAGTGTGGTGGCCCTGTGCTGTGGGCCGCTGGCCCTGTGCCCACTCCACCAGTGCGAGTGGTCTCAAGTGGCCTGGGTCTGCAACTGGCAGCTCCCCTTACCAAGATCTTAGGAAGGATTGTGTCCCTTTCTCAGTGAGATGTTAATAAACATTCAGAAGACCTGTAATCTCTGTTCTTCTGCTTGGGAATTAATTTCTAATGGTCCGTGGGAGCTTTTTAGATACCAGTTCTGCGTGCTGAGAGCCACATGCTGTCTATTGCAGGATGCGGTGAACTGGTTGGGCTATGCCTACTTGTACATACGCATGCTGCGGTCCCCAACCCTCTACGGCATCTCTCACGACGATCTCAAGGGAGACCCCTTGCTGGACCAGCGCCGACTGGACCTGGTTCACACTGCCGCCTTGATGCTAGATAAGAACAACCTGGTCAAGTATGACAAGAAGACGGGAAACTTCCAGGTGAGGGAGCCGAGGGCAGGAGGCAGAGGTCGCAGCAAGTCTTAGCCTCCTGAGACACTTTAAGATCTCAAAACCCCTGATACAGCACAGTGCTGCATGACGGTGCCTTCTCTCTGTGACCTAGGTGGGGGCAGTGGATGCAGCTGTGTTGTCTGTAAGGCAGTAGCTCACCATAGGTTGGATTATCGTGCCACCTTCATGTGCTTGGGCCAGGCACTCAGATTGCGACGCATTTACCCAGGGTGCCTGCTGTCCACAGTGACAGGCTGCGGCCAGCTAATGCTTAGCATTGGATTGGGTTTTCCTTCTTTGTAGGTGACAGAACTGGGTCGTATAGCCAGCCACTACTACATCACCAATGACACGGTGCAGACCTACAATCAGCTGCTGAAGCCCACCTTGAGTGAGATCGAGCTTTTCAGGGTCTTCTCGCTGTCCTCGGAGTTTAAGAACATCACCGTGAGAGAGGTAGCCCACAGCAGGTTGGGACGGGCACTGTTACTCAACGCCAGGGCACCGCCTGTGTCTCTCCTTGGTCCCCTGGCTTCTCTGACTGGTCTCCTTCCTGTGGCAGGAGGAGAAACTGGAGCTGCAGAAGCTGCTGGAGCGGGTGCCCATCCCTGTGAAGGAGAGCATTGAGGAACCCAGTGCGAAGGTGAGCCGGTTCCTTTGCTTGGGTGAAGGCCTGGTTTAGAATTTTGTAAAGGTGGACCTTGGACTAGGGTTCGTGCTTGGTAACCTGCTCATTCTCCTAGATCCTCCTTACATATTCTTCTACATACAGTCACGGTTACTTAACGTTTATAGATTAAAAGCAGTAGAAGGTTTTATGTGGCATGAATGCCCAGGGCAGAAATGTGGTTCATTTCCTTGGATTGTTCAGTGACCACCATCCTTCTTTCTGGCCTTGTTTTTTCCAGATCAATGTGCTTCTCCAAGCCTTCATCTCACAGCTGAAATTGGAGGGCTTTGCACTGATGGCTGACATGGTATATGTGACACAGGTGAGGGCAGACTTGTGCCACCGGGAGACAGGTTCTGAACAGTTCCTTTGCTCTCCTGTGTGTCTTAGAGCAAGTGGGTGGGGCACTAGTGAGGGAGAGGGAATGTCGAGCTTTGCCTTGGTTGGCTAGTTTTTGATGCGTGTGTGGTACAGCCACTGTTTTACTGCTTTCGAGTATGTGGGGAAAGGTGGGGCTTAAGAGAGTGCAGGGGCTCCTTAGGCAGAGGCCATAAGACAACATCCGCTTGCCCAGGGAGTGGCTTCCCACAGTGGCTGCTGGACTCATAAGTAAGTTCAGAATTGACAAAAGGCTTTATATAGTAGCTGTTTTTTGTCTTTACGTCCAAGGGCAAGTCACTAGCACTCTTATTCTTGCAAGAGCCCATAATGCTAAATGAGGCAAAACTTTAAAATCGCACAGCATAGTGTACGGCCATGCTACCCTGAACACTCCCCATCCTTTCTGATCTCGGAAGCTAAGCAGGGTCGGGCCTGCTACAGCATCTAGGAAGACCAGGTGCTGTAGGCATAAAAAAAAATCGCGCAGCAAGCCGCCTGTTCTAACTGGTCTGTGTTCA
Organism: Pteropus vampyrus; assembly: GCF_000151845.1. Taxonomy (NCBI): domain Eukaryota; kingdom Metazoa; phylum Chordata; class Mammalia; order Chiroptera; family Pteropodidae; genus Pteropus; species Pteropus vampyrus. The sequence continues at coordinate 2,409,998 of NW_011889242.1, forward strand.
GCAAGCGCCTGCTGTATGGAGGGGGAAAAGAGGAATTACAGAGGGCCTTTTAGAGTTGACGAGGCTGATTGTGTCCTAGTGAGGTCTGGGACAGGAGTACCTAGCAGAATTGCCTCGTCTTTCTCCAGTCGGCGGGCCGGTTGATGCGGGCCATCTTTGAAATTGTTCTGAACCGAGGTTGGGCGCAGCTGACAGACAAGACCCTGAACCTCTGCAAGATGATTGACAAACGCATGTAAGGCCTGGGAGTTGGCTCTGGCCACTATAATCCGGGTCCCCAGGCTGAGGGTGCTGGGGAAGACGGAGCATGCACCTGACCTCTGGTCCGGATGCAGGAAAGGGGACATGTACCTCGGGAGGGTTGAGAGGGGAAAGGCTTTGAAGGGTGGAACTGTGGAGTGGGTGCAGAGTAGGGGTGACAGTTGGCTCTCAGGTCCCAGTGCTGGCACAGTGTCGAATGCCTGTCTTTAATGGCTGTTTTTTGTGGTCACGGCTAACTTCTTGGAAGCCATGATGAGGATACGTTGTTACAGGCCATGTACAGGGACTGAGGGTTTTGTTCCCTTCCTGGGTAGGTGGCAGTCCATGTGTCCTCTGCGTCAGTTCCGGAAACTCCCTGAGGAGGTAGTGAAGAAGATTGAGAAAAAGAACTTCCCTTTTGAGCGTCTGTACGACCTGAACCACAATGAGATAGGTGTGTGGGGTGCTGTCATCCTTGTTCTTACTGCCCAGTCGTCTTTCTAAGCCCTCGCACTTTCCAATTACTGAGCCTCATGCCCCAAGGTCCTGGCCACCTCTCACCACCCTCTGAAGTACCGGGGCAGTCTCAGCCTTGGCCTTTGACTCCTCTGGGCTCCACTGAAAGTGAAGGGAAGAGCTTGCCCCCTGGGGTAGAATCGGCTGACTCCCCCAGTGGCCCTGTGCAGATAGTGTGTAGGCGGCTGGCTGCAGCCCCATGCCCTTCTGTTGTGTCCTCCCAGGGGAGCTCATCCGCATGCCCAAGATGGGCAAGACCATCCACAAGTACGTCCACCTGTTCCCCAAGTTGGAGCTGTCTGTGCATCTGCAGCCCATCACGCGCTCCACCTTGAAGGTGGAGCTGACCATCACGCCGGACTTCCAGTGGGATGAAAAGGCATGGGTTTGCTTGGCGAGGACTGGCTTCGGCGTCATGTGGCGGAGAGTGGGTGGGCGGTGCTGTGTGCCCCACCGGCTCACTCTCCCTGTCTGGACCACATTGGCAGGTCCATGGTTCATCAGAGGCCTTTTGGATTCTGGTGGAGGATGTGGACAGCGAAGTGATACTGCACCATGAGTACTTTCTGCTCAAGGCCAAGTACGCCCAGGACGAGCACCTTATCACGTTCTTCGTGCCTGTTTTTGAACCGCTGCCCCCTCAGTACTTCATCCGTGTGGTGTCTGACCGCTGGCTCTGTGAGTGTGTTGTCTGCACAGCCCTGGGGACAGATTCTTCCAGGGCGAGTATGAGAATGACCTTGTTGTGGGGAGGGTTCCGGTGTGCACAGAGGGGCTGTGGGGGCCCTTGGGCGAGGAGGGCTGCTTGCCTACCACCCGCCTGCTTCTTCTTGGGCAGCTTGTGAGACCCAGCTGCCTGTCTCCTTCCGACACCTGATCCTGCCGGAGAAGTACCCGCCTCCCACCGAGCTGCTGGACCTGCAGCCCTTGCCCGTGTCCGCCCTGAGAAACAGTGCCTTCGAGAGCCTTTACCAAGACAAATTCCCCTTTTTCAATCCCATCCAGACACAAGGTCAGTGTCCTGGAGGCCTTATAAGGCCAACGCGGGGTAGGGGGCCCTCTGCAGTGGGAAGGGGCGTGAGGTGCTCAGATCTCCATGGACCTGGCAGCCCCTCGGTGCTGACCAGTGGAGCACACCAGGCATTTCCTGTCTCACGCGCCTGTGGTTACAGTTAGACCTGCTTTGTTCTTTTGCATGTCTCACCAAGGAGGTCAGTGCTTCGTCGGTTCTCAGGCTCGGGGGGCTTGCTGTCCCCGACGCTCAAGTGGTGGGCGGAGTGGGCAGCGTTGACTGAGGCCTTCATGCATTGCTGAGTGACCACTGTGTCCCCAGAGCACGTCTGGGTTTTGAGTGTTGTAGGCCGAGGATATCACGGTGCTTTCTTTTGTTCTCCCCGCCTACGTTATGAAGGATTTACCATGTGAGATATTGTTGTCGCTGTCCTATTTGATTGATGGAGAAACCTAGGCAGAGGCACCCTGTTGCACTGGCTAATAAATAGGACGGAGACCTTCCCCCATTCTAGATGCCTGGGCTGGGCTTGTCCCTTCTTTCCACATTAGCCAGTTTCCATCCAGGAAACATGGAGCATTGGAGACAGAGAAGGGCAGCCAGGGCCCTTTCGCTCTGCATCCTGGTCCCTGAGAGGGCTGGCAGGAAATGAGACTCAGGCTCCTTTGTATCTGTTGTCACCCCACAAGTTTGCACGGGGCCTGAACTCTTGATCTTTGCTTGTGTGTGGGAGGGAGACTGTGAGGGCACAGACGGGCAGTCCGTTGCCCCTCGTGCTGGCACCCATGCTGATGGCCGGCTTGCTGCTGCCAGCTCTGGGCTGCGCTCTGAGTCCACCTCGGATTCACGTGACCACCACTGGTTTTCAGTGTTCAACACCGTGTACAACAGCGACGACAACGTGTTTGTGGGGGCCCCCACCGGCAGTGGGAAGACCATCTGTGCGGAGTTCGCCATCCTGCGGATGTTGCTGCAGAACTCGGAGGGGCGCTGCGTCTATATCACCCCCATGGAGGCACTGGCCGAGCAGGTATGTGATGTAGTGCTGTGTCACCTGTAAGTGACACAGAGGCTGTTTTCATCTGTGAGTGCAGGTCAAGGTTCTCTAGGCCCTGAAATTTGCAGGGTGGGTCAGGGCACGACTGTTTGCATTTTATGGGTTGTTCTCTCAGCTCGTGAACTAAAAAGAGACCCTGTCACTGAATGGAGCTTGAAGTCTGTGGGTCACCAGGCTTCCTAGCTGCTCAGTTCTTCTCATGATGGAAGTGCCTTCCAGCGCAGCCTGACACTCTACGCGCCATGTCCCTGCCTGCAGGTGTACATGGACTGGCACGAGAAGTTCCAGGACAGGCTCAGCAAGAAGGTGGTGCTCCTGACGGGCGAGACCAGCACGGACCTGAAGCTGCTGGGCAAGGGCAGCATTGTCATCGGTACCCCTGAGAGGTGGGACATCCTCTCTCGGCGCTGGAAGCAGCGCAAGAACGTCCAGAACATCAGCCTGTTCGTGGTGGACGAGGCCCACCTCATCGGGGGCGAGAACGGGGTATGGCCTGGCCTGGTGCCTTACCTGTGATGGGGTCTGAGGCCAGAGATGAGGCCTTCTGCCAGCAGCACTCTGCTTGACCCTTTATTCAAAGGGACAACGTGAGACTTGAGCTCTCAGTGGACATTGGCTCCTCTGGGGGGTGGAACCCAGGAGCATTTCGAGGGTGCTAGTGGTGCACGTAGGTAACCCATGGCCGAGGGTGGGCGTCCGGGTGCTTGATGACGCTCCCTCTCCTCCAGCCTGTCTTGGAAGTGATCTGCTCCCGGATGCGCTACATCTCCTCCCAGATTGAGCGGCCCATTCGTGTTGTGGCGCTTAGCTCCTCGCTCTCAAATGCTAAGGACGTGGCCCACTGGCTAGGCTGCAGTGCCACCTCCACGTTCAACTTCCACCCGAACGTGCGCCCCGTGCCTTTGGAGCTGCACATCCAGGTAGGACCCACTTTTCCTGCCACTCATGGCCTCTTGTTCAGAGTACTGGCTCTTGTAACCCCTTTTCCTGTGGTCCTTAGGGTTTCAACATCAGTCACACGCAGACTCGCCTATTGTCCATGGCCAAGCCAGTGTACCATGCCATCACCAAGCACTCTCCCAAGAAGCCTGTCATCGTTTTTGTGCCTTCTCGTAAGCAGACCCGCCTTACAGCAATTGACATCCTCACCACGTGTGCGGCGGACATCCAACGACAGAGGTGGGGGCCTGGCTATGTCCACTTCCTCTTACCCGGCTTGGCCCTGGGGGTTGGGCTGACGGGGAGTTAGGTCATGTGAAGTTGGCCCACTCTGAAGGGTGTCCCGTTTCTGAGGGCGGGCTTAGCTCCCCTGGCTAGGGGCTGGGTGACCGCACCTTTGGCAGGTGTTTGCCAGGGACCGGAACCCTCTGGCTGAGTTAGCCTTGTGCCGCCCAGGTTCTTACACTGCACCGAGAAGGATCTGATCCCGTACCTGGAAAAGCTGAGTGACAGCACGCTCAAGGAGACGCTGTTAAACGGCGTGGGCTACTTGCATGAGGGTCTCAGCCCCCTGGAGCGGCGTCTGGTGGGACAGCTCTTCAGCTCAGGTAAAGAGCCTTTGGCACTGGTTGTGACTATTATCCAGCATGTCATAAGTGGTGCATGTGAACTGCAGCGTTTAGTGTTATTTTTCTGCGTCATTTTTGAAGTGCTTCTCTGGTTATGGAATCTGCTGTCTCTTTGGATCCTGCCAGTAATCTCGTGGTGCGATGGGGTAAACAGTAACTGTCCTTGCTAATGAGGAAGCAGGGGGCACCCAGGGTGAACCTTTCCAGAACCTGCTTTTCTAGACTAGCACCTTCAGCCCCTATACTGGTTTTCCAGGGACATCAGATCTGCCAAGGTCTCTTCCAGTATTGCTCCGTTCTCAGTCATGACAGACCTCACTCCTAGCAAGCTTTGCTCTAGTTGTGAAATCAGATTGGCCCCCACCTGCCCAGGAGGCAGCAAACTCTTCCTCAGCTGCCTTCTCTCTGCCACAGGGGCCATCCAGGTAGTTGTTGCTTCTCGGAGTCTCTGCTGGGGCCTGAGTGTGACCGCCCACCTGGTGATCATCATGGACACCCAGTACTACAATGGCAAGATCCACGCGTGAGTCCAGCTG
>NW_011889242.1:2415860-2420334 GCF_000151845.1 Pteropus vampyrus
GTGTAAGCATTGCGTTCCGACGCTAGGGAGTCAAAGCACCTTGAGTGCGACATTGTGTTGATGCATTCTGCCTCCTTTCCCATGTCACCAGGTATGTGGACTACCCCATCTATGACGTGCTTCAGATGGTGGGGCACGCCAACCGCCCTCTGCAGGATGACGAGGGGCGTTGTGTCATTATGTGCCAGGGCTCCAAAAAGGTTGGTCCTGGCCTTGGGACGCAGGCTGTCTTTTTCAGTGAGGGTTTCTGTGTCTCTTTCAACTGTGCTGCTTGTTTCTCACATTCTTTCGTAGTTAGCTTTAGCCACAGGGAATTCCGTAGCCTTTTGTTTTTGTTGCTGCTGTTGACTCCGTGTGCCAGGCCTTTGCCCTCTGGCTGGTTCCATCTTCCTTTTGCACTGCTCATCCCATGTGACTGGTGCTTTCCTATTGCCACTGCGGATGTAACAGTGAGCTGGTGGCATGGCATACACAGCCAACACTCCAGTGCAGACTCAGCTCACCTTATCTGCAGTGTTTTCCTCCATCTTTGTATTAGCTCTGTCATACACAGCCTCTTCCCTCCTGGTTTGCCCTTGGCCCTTTGAGACCATGTTGTCATTGACTGTTCCTGTCTTCTACTTCACAGGATTTCTTTAAGAAGTTCTTATATGAGCCATTGCCAGTGGAGTCTCACCTGGACCACTGTATGCATGACCACTTCAATGCCGAGATTGTCACCAAGACCATTGAGAACAAGCAGGACGCTGTAGACTACCTTACCTGGACCTTTCTGTACCGCCGCATGACGCAGAATCCCAACTACTACAACTTGCAGGGTCCGTGGGCCTTGGTGCACAGTCTCCTTTCGTGCTTTTCACAGCCCTCGCTGGCTGTTGCCCTGTGACTCCCCACTTCTCTCACCTTCACAGGCATCTCCCATCGTCACCTGTCTGACCACTTGTCAGAGCTGGTGGAGCAGACGCTGAGTGACCTGGAGCAGTCCAAGTGCATCAGCATAGAGGACGAGATGGACGTGGCGCCTCTAAACCTGGGCATGATCGCCGCCTACTACTACATCAACTACACCACTATCGGTGAGGCCGGCTGGGGCAGCTTTTGGCTGTGGGTGCAGCCACTGGGTGGTGGTGATAGGCAGGGTGACCTGGGCAGTTAACCGCTCCCACATCGTCTCTCTCTCGGACAGAGCTCTTCAGCATGTCCCTGAATGCCAAGACCAAGGTGCGTGGGCTAATCGAGATCATCTCCAACGCAGCCGAGTATGAAAACATCCCGATCCGGCACCACGAGGACAACCTGCTGCGGCAGGTGAGGTGCCTCGGCCCCAGGGGATGCCTGCCTATGTGCCAGAGCACATGGACCCCTCTCTGCCAAGGAAGACCCCACACATGCATCTCCACCTCCTCCCCCGCTACCCTCCGCATGGAATTTTGAAGGGTTGTGAGTCTAGGATGGGGAGTTTTAGGACTTGAGAGCTGGCCTCAGGCTGCGTTACCTGTTTGTCACCAGTTTCTTTTTCTTCCCCTTTCTAGTTGGCTCAGAAGGTCCCCCACAAGCTGAACAACCCCAAGTTCAATGACCCACATGTCAAGACCAATCTACTTCTTCAGGCTCATCTGTCCCGTATGCAGCTGAGCGCTGAGCTGCAATCAGATACAGAGGAGATCCTTAGCAAGGTAGGGTGCAGGGCAGTGTGGGGCAGACACGGGACAGGCCCCAGGGCCTAGGAAGCAACCTCTCTAGCTTCCTGGTCTCACACCCCCACCCTGTGCAGGCCATCCGGCTCATCCAGGCCTGTGTGGATGTCCTCTCCAGCAATGGGTGGCTCAGCCCTGCTCTGGCAGCCATGGAGCTGGCCCAGATGGTCACCCAAGCCATGTGGTCTAAGGACTCATACCTGAAACAGCTGCCTCATTTCACTTCGGAGCACATCAAACGTTGCACAGACAAGGTGAATTGGTCTGGACCTGGCTGAGCTGAGAGCTGTGTGTCTGGGCTGCAGTGGGCGTGGGGGTGGGAGTAGCATGGGGGTGCAGACCTCCAGCTTTTGTTCCCCTGAAGGTGTCACACGTTGACATGCTAGAGAGTGCATTTGATGATGGCAGGCCATGTTGTCTTCAGATGATGGGTAGTGTAGGATGGAAATTAGCAACCGTGTGGAGCCTGTTTGTTTGCTGTCAGTGTGGATTTTTTCCCCTTGATCTCTGAATGCCTGCTGCAGGGAGTGGAGAGTGTTTTCGACATCATGGAGATGGAGGATGAAGAACGGAACGCATTGCTTCAGCTGTCTGACAGCCAGATGGCAGACGTGGCCCGTTTCTGTAACCGCTACCCTAACATTGAGCTGTCTTACGAAGTTGTGGATAAGGACGGCATCCGCAGGTGAGCCAGAGGGCCAGGTGCCCTGCTCCAGGGGCTCTGCCGCCCAGCGCTGATATGCTGCACTGCTTCTTCCCCACAGTGGCGGGCCCGTTGTGGTGCTGGTGCAGTTGGAGCGAGAGGAGGAAGTCACAGGCCCCGTGATTGCGCCTCTCTTCCCACAGGTGTGTCCTGGCAGCTGCCTTTTCCAGTGTCCACTGGAGGCCTTGTCCATGGGTGGTCAGAGGACAAGAGTGCACTGTCACTAGGGAGGGAAACTTAGGATAATGACAGATCATAGGCTGAGAATATCAAGACTGTGGATGTTTTTGTTTTTGTTTTTGCTTTAAAACAATTTAGATGACTGGTCATTGTTAAAATACCAGCTAAGCAGTCAATCTCTGTGACTGCAAAAATGCATTTTTCTTTAAACAGCTGCAGGACAGCTGGGCTTTTCTAGGTGTTTCTTCTCCCTCCTTTCTCACTGCCACTTACTGTGCTTCCAGTTGCTTGGTTTTTTACAAGAAAGAAAATCTAGCAAAAACTAGATACAATGTATGTAATATTTAATTTTACAAACTAGTTGAATACACTCCAAGGAAAGAGCACTTTATAATGGAGTTCCTAGGCTTTCTGATGGCAGAGTGGGCAGCAGAAGTGCCTGGATGGAGGCAAGGCCCACTTCCTCTCTGGGTGGGCTGTTGTCCATGTTCACATGTCATAATCACCTGGCACATTTGCCTGAGAAGAGCCTCAGAGGGACTCAGAGTTGCCAGGCCCCAGAGACAAGGTCTGTAGTGGAATCCTGGATGCAGTAGCAAGTGCTAACTGGGACAAGGAAGTGAGCTGGAAGCAACAAATGAGTCCCTCTACTACTTAAAAATTGAGTTCATTTGAGTTGCCTTGTGATGGTTTCACAATCTTAGTTACATCAAATTGTGTTTCGGGGGAAACTCTAGAAAGCTTTCTGTCTGCTTTTTGTTTTCCTACTTTTGTAACCACTCTCATGGTCTTAAATCACTGTCAAGTTTTATGTGCTGAGATTCTTGGTTTTCGGTCACTACAGAAACGTGAGGAGGGCTGGTGGGTGGTGATTGGAGACGCCAAGTCCAACAGCCTTATCTCCATCAAGAGGCTGACCCTGCAGCAGAAGGCCAAGGTGAGTGCCACTGGCCCAGCCTGAGACTGAGATAGGGCAGGACAGGAGCGCTCTCCCACGTCCGTGTCTGCCCTGACCCTTGCCTGCTCTCTCTAGGTGAAGCTTGACTTTGTGGCCCCAGCCACTGGCGCCCACAACTACACTCTATATTTCATGAGCGATGCTTACATGGGATGTGACCAAGAATACAAGTTCAGTGTAGACGTGAAAGAAGCCGAGACAGACAGCGACTCGGATTGAGTGTGGAGGCCTGTGCTCTTGCCTGGAGGGGTTGGACCTGAACAAAGAGCATGTCTGGGTCACAGTTGTGGACAGTAGGTCTGCTGGCATGAGGGCGGGCTGCCAGGCAGTGCAGGTGCACCCCAGGGCCCCTCCACATTTCCTCTTGCCACCTTGGCATCCAAGCTTTGGATCCGGTGTCTGTAGGTGTCGTGTAGCTGTCGTGTTAACTGGATAGCATTTTTAGGCATGTTCTTTGTTGTTTTATTAGGTGTTCTAATAAAATCAGTTGGAGAAATCATTCATCTTTGCAGTGATTCTATATTTTAGTTTCTTTGCTCTAGCCTAAGGCCCTTCGAAAAAGATTTTTTTCTCTTTAGCCACTGAACTTGCTTAAGGTACTTGTCGAGAATAAGGCTGCTCTTTAGTTGGGCCATCACCTGCAGCATGTCCGCTGAGGGGTTAGGCAGCTTCTTTTTAGTCGGTATAGCCTGGTCCCCATCTTGCTACCCATGTCAGCACACTGCTGGAACTAACAGAGCTACAGGGACAGATGACAGGGTAGGTTTTTCAAGATCTGCAGCGACACCCCTCACCCCAAGGAGACTCAGGAGGGGTTAAAACGTACCAGCTGGGTGTGTGACCCAATCTACACTGATACTGTGATCCAGGTCTGCACATCTTCGTCTTCAAATTTTTGCCTTGTCATTCTTTAGGAATAACTTCACATAAAGTTAG
>NW_011889242.1:2420384-2423992 GCF_000151845.1 Pteropus vampyrus
AGCCTGAGACTGAGATAGGGCAGGACAGGAGCGTTCTCCCACGTCCGTGTCTGCCCTGACCCTTGCCTGCTCTCTCTAGGTGAAGCTTGACTTTGTGGCCCCAGCCACTGGCGCCCACAACTACACTCTATATTTCATGAGCGATGCTTACATGGGATGTGACCAAGAATACAAGTTCAGTGTAGATGTGAAAGAAGCCGAGACAGACAGCGACTCGGATTGAGTGTGGAGGCCTGTGCTCTTGCCTGGAGGGGTTGGACCTGAACAAAGAGCATGTCTGGGTCACAGTTGTGGACAGTAGGTCTGCTGGCATGAGGGCGGGCTGCCAGGCAGTGCAGGTGCACCCCAGGGCCCCTCCACATTTCCTCTTGCCACCTTGGCATCCAAGCTTTGGATCCGGTGTCTGTAGGTGTCGTGTAGCTGTCGTGTTAACTGGATAGCATTTTTAGGCATGTTCTTTGTTGTTTTATTAGGTGTTCTAATAAAATCAGTTGGAGAAATCATTCATCTTTGCAGTGATTCTATATTTTAGTTTCTTTGCTCTAGCCTAAGGCCCTTCGAAAAAGATTTTTTTCTCTTTAGCCACTGAACTTGCTTAAGGTACTTGTCGAGAATAAGGCTGCTCTTTAGTTGGGCCATCACCTGCAGCATGTCCGCTGAGGGGTTAGGCAGCTTCTTTTTAGTCGGTATAGCCTGGTCCCCATCTTGCTACCCATGTCAGCACACTGCTGGAACTAACAGAGCTACAGGGACAGATGACAGGGTAGGTTTTTCAAGATCTGCAGCGACACCCCTCACCCCAAGGAGACTCAGGAGGGGTTAAAACGTACCAGCTGGGTGTGTGACCCAATCTACACTGATACTGTGATCCAGGTCTGCACATCTTCGTCTTCAAATTTTTGCCTTGTCATTCTTTAGGAATAACTTCACATAAAGTTAGTTAGAAGATGATTCTGAGGGGGTAATTTCCCTAGGTCAGCAGTTTTCAAATGGCTTGGTCTTAGGACCCCTTCACAGTACAAAAATGAGGAACCCCAAAGAGCTTTTATTACCTAGGTTACATCCATTGATGTCAACAATATGAAAAATAAGAACAGTGCATTTAAAAAGTAACAATAAATTGTTAGTTTTTTTTTGAAAAATTACTTGTAAAACATCCAAGGAGAAGAGTGGCCTTTGATCTTTTTACAGACCTTGGTTCTGTCTGGTTTAATGAAGACTGGGACTCTCGTGTCTGCTTCTAAACCTCATGTTTAAATGAAGTAAAATGGAAGTAAAACTGGCTTTACATGTATATGCAGTTGTAAAAGAGAGGACATTTTAAATATCCTTTTCAGAAAAAGGCTTTTTGATACTACAGTGACTCTGTGAGTGGTCATTTCTTAAAGTTTCAGGTGGCACGTTGCCTTTACCAGTGTGCTGTTAAGACCCGTGGGTCTGTTTTATACCCCGAATGGGCCTCTTACCCATGAATGAGTCCCTAATGTCATGCATTAATCATTTGGAAAATATGGGTTCACTGACTCGTGTAGGTCTTCCAGATGCTGATCCATTTCATGACACAAGTCACATTTGTTAATGTCACCACTCACCTCATCAGAAGACTAAGTATTGGGGAGATGTCAAGCTCATGGTGGCAATACAGGTTTTCTGGAATTTAATTTTTGCTTGAAAGCTTTATCATTGGCAACACTATCAGTTTCTTTTGATATGAAAAGCTCATTAGTTTCCCAGAAAACATCTGCCAGGTAGCCAGTAACTTGCCACTACTCTCAAGTGAAAATAAATCAAGAACACAACTGATGCACCTGGTGACGTAGCTGTACAACTGCTTTTCCTCAAGAGCTGCAAGTCAGGGCACTTTCTGCATGCTGCGTCACAACATGGCCGTGTTCCTGGGGGTCAAGATCGAATGCAATTTACTTGTATTGGTTTATGAAGGACAGTCCTAAGTGAAGTTGCCAACACTTCTGCTGTGACAACAAGGAAGTGAAGACAAAGATTAGTTGGTGCCACTGCCATGGTTCCTGCCAAGGTGCCAACAGCTGACCTCAAGCCCCCTGAGAGGCTCGAGCCCCAGGGATGTGAGAACACATTTTACGCATTACCCCAGGTGCTGCCCAGCTGTCTCTACAACCTAAAGTCATGATCTCTGTGGTGTGAGAAATTAAGGCTGGAGCTTTAGGGGCAAGTCCTCATGTGGAAACCCACATAGAGTGGCTGACAAAACCTGAGTGGGAGGGAAGAACTGATTGCCTCTGACAGGGATTCTCTGCCTTGTCTCATTACCTCCCAAAGGAGCCCTGTCAGATATCTTTGCCTCACTGGCTCTCACCACAGAAACTCAGTACCAGATGGACTGTATCATGTACTGCGACCCCTCAGAGGGCCACAGGTGATCGTCTCTAAGATTTTTTTTTTGTCTCCTACCCAAGAACCAGTTTTCAGCCCCACTCGGAATGTACAGCCTGTGGGCAATAGCAACTCGCTTTTAGGGTGCATATACTCCCTGTTTATTTTCAGCATTCCCTGCAGGCACAGGAGATACTATGAAGGTTTTGCAGGGAAGCCGAGGTGTCTTCACTGCAAACCAGCTAACGTTAAATAATCTTCCACAGTCTTAAATGCAATGATTTACCCAGAAATGGGGAAGGCAGGACCGAATTCTTAAAAGGACTCACCATGAAATTGTTTTAAATGTGAATGTCCTGATGATATAAGCTAGGACGGATTATTTCTATAAAGCTTACAATTTCAGGAAGGTCTGAGATACACCCCCCAACATACAGATACAGTGATTACAAATGGTGTATTTACCCCCAAACTTTAACACTGAGCCCTAAAGTAAATCTGTGGCACAACCACAAGGTGCTGCTGTTCCATGGCTCTGAGCGGGGCCATGTCAGGAGGGACAGAGTGGCTCTGTGGCCCCGCATGTCTTCCAGGGCTAGGGGGACAAGCCAAGTTCATCGAAGGCCAGGGTGCTCCTCCAGGTCCCCCTGGGCAGGAAAAATCTTAGGACATTTTCTGGGGAGCCATGGTTCTGTCCAAAGTTAAGGTGGCTCAGAGGCCTTCTGGCCGCTGATACTTCCAGAAAGCCACCTCCCCATCATCGCTGCAAGAAGCCAGAAGCCCCTGCTCTTTGGGGTTCCAAGCCACACAGTTGACATCCTGGGGATGGGCCTGAGGCAGGTGGGCCGTCAGAGAGAAGGTAGGCTGCTGAGGGTCAGAGCCAGGATCCTCCTCAAACACTCGGATGGCATCATCCCCACAGGCTGTAGCCAGGGCCCCTGTCAACTGACACCTGGGAAGAACACGCTGTTAGTGCATGTGCTGGTGGCTCCACCCTCCCCAATCCAGCAAGTCAGGTACAAGGGCCTGATTTGACAAACCCTGGCCTGCTCTCTTCCCAAACTTCAGGCCTCAGCTGACCTCTTGCTGAAGAGCCCCCTAACTAACATAGAGCTATCAACATCCCCCTAAGTCTTGAAGAGCCACCATCCGGGTTTACCGTACTATAATTAACCTAAAGAATGGTATGGTCCTGAAGTGCACTTCTGTCATTTAGCATAAGCAATCTGCCTTGTCATGAAGTTTGCATAGCAACA
>NW_011889242.1:2425017-2427392 GCF_000151845.1 Pteropus vampyrus
CCCTGACCCTCCAGCACTCTGGCGCCCCCTTGTGGCACAACTCCTCCCCCCAATTTCCTGGGCTTCATCTACATGTCTCAGCCCAAGTAGACCATCAGTCTCATGGAAATGTGTCTCCTTTAGCTCACCTTGCTCATTGCCTGGTAGGTACTGGCGCCAGATGCGCACGGTACGGTCATCACTGCAAGATGCCAGACGCTGGCCACTGGGGTCAAAGGCCAAGCTCCATACAGTGGATTCATGGCCCTCAAGGGTGGCACAACATACCCAGTCATCCTCTTCTTCCCTGTAGAGCTTCACTGTGTCGTCATAGCTGGCAGAGGCTAACAGCTTGGGGACATAGGGAAAACACAGCACTTACAGCCCAGAAGTGCCCTGCTAGGACAGGACAGTCACAGGTGACTGTCTTTATAAAGGGATTAATGTCTTTTGGTCATGGACAGTGATCCCTATTAAAGCCAGACTGAGGCAGAAAAGCAGAGTACTGGGCACAGCCCTCCACTGGGAATTCCCTCCCACCAAGATACCTGGCTTAACTTTTACCTCCTGGCTCGGGTGCCAGACCACGTGCTTGACATCCTGCGTGTGCGAATTGAGGACACTAACACATTCGTACTCATCTTCTTCATCGACTGTGCGAGAGAAAGAGAAAGGAGCCCACGAGCTGACCCTGCCAAGGTCACAAAGCGGATGTCTGACTGCTAGTTCACAGCTGTACCTGGAGGGGCTGGGACTCACCTTCCCAGACCCACACACTCTTATCTCGGCTGCAGGTGGCAATGAGGTTGCCAGATGGGGCCCAGGCCACTGACTTGACCTCATTTTCATGGCCCTCCAGCGTGGTCACGCACTGTGAAAAGAAAAGAGAGACAAGATTCAACCTCACCCAAGATCATGGGCTCAAGTTCCTGAGCCGGCCTTGGGGAACAAAGAGGCAACAATCCTGGTTTCACCAGACCAGTTACCTCAAAATCATCCTGGTTCTTCTTCCAAATGCAAGTGGTAGCATCAAAGCTGGCAGAGGCCAAGTAACTGCCGCAGGGAGACCAGGCCACCTTCCGCACAGTGCGCTGGTGGCCTTCAGAAAGGACAGATTTGCAGATCCAGCTGTCACCTAAAAGCAGAGGGCAACCGGGCGCTGGAGCTGGGTGCACAGGAAGGCGATGAAGCACTGTCAACGCCATCTGATGGGGGTCATCACTGGAACCAAGCTGCGGACAAAGCTCAGCAAGCATATTTACAACATGCTTTCAGAAAGAGGTAACAACCCTACCTCTTCTGGAGGCACCAGCCTTTTGAAACAAATCTGAGGAGTCACCCTCGCGATTTAATGCGGTCAGTGGCTCCCGAATGCCCTTGTGATAAACTCTAACTTCGCGACGTCGCAAGTTACTCTGCTGTCTACTCTCCACCGTCCTGCTCTCTTCATTTTCCTGCCTCAGCAACTACCCAAAGTCCCTCCACAGTTCCGGCCTTTCGCTGACGTTTCTGCTTCTAGTACTTGCTGGAAAAGTCCTTCTCAGAGCAGCTAACATTCACCTCGAGATGGCCTCTCCCGGCTCTCCCTGGGCGGTACCCCGGCCGAGATAGGCCTGCCGCGCAACCCTGAGCCCGGGCCTTACCCTCCCTGCCCCAGATGCGGACTCTACGGTCGCCCCCACATGAGGCCAGCAGGGTTCCCGCGGGGTTCCAGGCCAGGAACCAGCACCGCGAGTCCGGGTGAGCCGAGACACGGCCCAGCAGCACCAGCGAGTCCTTCATGGCGGCCCGGCGCGGGAGGAGGAGGTGGGCAGCGTTCCGACAGCGGGTCCCACCGCGTAGGTGCCCGCGATGCCCCACCCGGCCTTCCACAGCCGCCCCTCTCGCCGCTTCCGCTCGGGGGCCCGGGGCGTTCTGGGAACTGAAGTGCCCACGGTCGCGGCCGCGCTGCCCTCTGGGAGTTGTAGTCGGCCCCAGACCCCAGCGGAAAGCCTCGCGGAACTCCCTCGAACTACCAGTCCCGTGAGGCCCCGCGCAGGGAGCCGGCGGCGCGCCGGGCTGTGACGCGCACGGGGACTGGGCGGGGAGCTGGAGAAGGCGGAGGCAGGCAAAGAGGAAGCCGGAAGTGGGTTGGACCCGGGTCGGTCCGGGCGTTGCGGGTTTGGGGCCTGGGATCGCTCGGGCCCGGGCAGCTGAGGAGCCGGTGACTGGACGGAGCGGCGCCATCCCGGCCCTGAGGCCTGCTGACTGGTGAGGAATGGTGGTCAGTGTCGGGAGGGTTCTTTCTGGGCAGAGGTCGCACCCTAGAGCGCAGTTCTCAGATCCTGGGTCCGGGATCCCCTCGGCCCAGCCTGGTCCTCCGCCCCTCGACACCCTCTGGCCGAGACCCCGGGTCC
>NW_011889242.1:2429327-2454326 GCF_000151845.1 Pteropus vampyrus
CCTTGTTTGAAGCACAGCTGCCACCATTCCACCGCTTCGTCCAGACCTTTGCACCGATCCCCTGGTGTTCCAGTGTTTCAAGAGCTTGATGTCACCTGCTAACTGGGAGAATTCTCCATGCCTCTCCTTTTCAGATCATTCTGGGGAGGCTCATGTGATGGAGGGAGAGGCAGTCTGATCCCAGGTCTTCATTTCAGAATTCCAGGAAGCTGTGTCTTTGAGAAATGAAGTGGTCTGTCTAGGGCCACACAGCTGGGGGTGGCATAGCTTTGTCTGTCTCACATCTCTTGACTCAGTACAAAATGATTTATGTTTTTTATCCTTTGTTTTATTTCATCTGTCATAGGATGATCTCAAGATTATTCCATTTGGTGTGCATCCTTGTCAAAGGCATGTGAAAAATAAATTTTTGGTGCAGATGAATAAATCAGATATTTACCCTTTCTAAGAAACTGTTCAATCCAGATTTTGTCATTTATAAAGCATGTTTTCTTAACCTTTACGTTAATTTTGCTTATGTGTTTAGGGATCTTAACCCATGGACAGTCCCCACGTGCTATCCTATGGCCATGTCCTTGGTCATTGCAAGCTAGGAATATCGTGTCCATTCATAAGAGAGTTGACGGTGGTGCCTCGTGAGCTATCATAAAAGTTGGCGAGGAATCGGGAGGTCCCTAATTGCTTCTCTTCTTCCTTTTCTCTGTATCTATTGGTTTCTTGGTACCCAGTTGGCCTTCAGACATGCTGTCCTGTGCGATTATGCTGATGCTCAGGGCCTAACAGATGTCTTAGTATGGAAGCCCAGTATAAGTGCTTCCAGGGGGACAACAGCCCCTACTGGGTCTCTGTAGGTGACAGGAGAGTCCTCTGTCTCGGCCCCCTGCCTGGGCGCCAGGCACTGTGCTTAGCACACTCCACGCCTGACTTCAGTTTCTCCTAAATAGCCCTTTGATTTGGTAGCTACAGTCATCACCACTACTCCGCAGCAGTCCCAGACTTGGAAGGTCAGGTGACTTGCTCAGAATCGCACAGCTGGTCTGTCTGGCATGGCCTCCACTCTTAGCACTGCACCTTAGTGTACTCCGGCTTGTCCTTCTGTCAGACGCTGTCCAAGGCTTACTGCCTCCCCATGCCAGCTATTTGATCATGAGCCCCACCAAAGCTGTGCACCTTAGCCTGCATCACCTCAGCATTCTGGCTCAAGTTGGGAATCCTGAGGCAGAGCCACTCACCCTCCTGTTGTCACTCACCTGCCTGAGGTGCAGCAGATTCCGCTCTGAATCCTCTCTCTCTCTGGGCTTCCTGCATGTCACACAGCTCTACAACTTAGGCCTAGGCCCACAGATACGCTCAGATCTCTAGTGGCCCCAAGCAGAGGGCCCCAGATCCTCCCTGCCTCTCAAGTATGGCCAGCAAAGGCAGCACCCACAGCAGCCTCCAGAAGCACCCTTGCAGAATGAGGAAGTCTGGGATTTGAAGTCTGGTGAATCATGATTGACAACAAGCACGGGAAGGTCAAGGGCCAACCAGGGAGGGCAGGTGTGCCTGAGGGGTGGTGACTGATGTCACAGGCACTTCCAGTCCTCAGAGGCAGCTCGGCTAGGACCTTTGGTATCTGTGATCCCTAGGGGACTCTATTGGCGACTTGTATCAGAGCCTGTCTTGAAGCTAAAGTCACAAGTGGGAGATGAATGCTAGGAAGTGCCTCTAACTCACAGGGACTCCAGTGAAGGGGACGGGAAGGGAGATGGGACAGAAAAAGGGAACTGGCCAGAAGCCACTTTAATCTTCCTACCTGCAGCCTGTTTGGGTCAGCAGGGGGTGAGAGAGCAGTGGGCCCAGTAGACCGGAAGAGCCAAACAGGTGACTCACCAGTGACCTTGGGCAAAGTCAGTGCCTTGGGATCCTATTACAAGGCAGCTGCCTTCTTCTCTGGTGACTGGAGGGGATAGTCAAGCAATAGTTACCAAAATAAACAGGCCACAACTGGAGGATAGAATGTGTCTCTTTCTTACCAGTGTGTAGTGGACTGCATTACTGGTTTGAATTTAAAATGGGCACCCTGATACTTATGCCATTTCTGCCCACAAATAAAATAATGCCTACACAACATTTGGGGATTCTGTTTCTGTTCAGCAGCCCTCTCAAAGGAGCAGATATTCGTGGCCCTCCTTCCATACTGATGTCTGGCAGGGGAGGAGAGAAAGAGACACTGAGGTCCTGACCCAAGAGAGCCTGAGCTGGGTTCTGAGCGGGTCCGGGATACTGCCTGTCCACTCTGTGTGCTGAGACCCTCCGAAGAAAGACTGCCTAGGCTGTGGGTTGTCTGTGAGCATCATTCCAAGGGAAGTGCACCTTTGGTTTCTCCACAAAGCCCGAGGGTTTACTCACACCTTTGGAGTGGAGAAAGGCAGTCCCGTTGAAACAAACCTGTTTGAATTTTGGGTCAGAAGGACACATCACCACCCTGGTGGGGCAGATCCTCAGTCTGGCTTTTGTGGGCTCTTTCTCTATCCCACCCTGGCTGACGTGTGTGTGAATGTGGAAGTCTCGGTGTCAGGAGGAAGGACACTCAAGGGCTGCCGATGCTGTGGCCCAGCTGAGGGAGTGGGCCATAACAGCACAGACTGCTTTGCACATGGGGCAGGAGTTGCTGCCTTCACTTGACAGGTGAGAACGCAGAGGCCAAGGGCAGTTAAGTGACTTGCTCAAGGTAACACATAGTCTGTGGTGGGTCTAGGATTTGATGCCAAGCCCATTGCCTTCCTGGTGTCCCCACTGCTTCCAGGAGCCAGACTGATGGCTGCAGCAGCTTAGACTGCACCAAGCAGGTCTTGCCCAGTAATTCCCAGTATGAGCTCTTTTCATTGCTTAATAGCTCAAACCTATTTTGCCTAGAAGAGATTTTGTACTTCCAGGTGTTCTCTTAGCTCAGCTGCTGCTGGCTGTGAGGGTGGCTCTGACAGCATTCTGTTAACTTCTGATTTTTCATTCAAATGCTTCTCTTTAGCATTGGATGGATTATTCCAATAGGGAAAGATAAAACTCTGGTGCTTGGTGATTCCAAGGATCACATGCAAGGAAGCCTATCCCAGGCTTCCCAGCTCTGCGCCGTGGGACCTGGAGGAAGCCACTTAACCTCCTGGAGCCTCCAGTCCTTTATCTAAGCTGCATGATTGATCCCCAGAGTGAGCGAGACTTAACTAAGGATAACGTTTGACCTGTCGGTGTGCACAGGCCATTCCTGAATGGAACATGAGAAACTGCCAACAATGTTTGTCCCTTGGGAAGAGCAGTTGACATCTGGAGGGGAGGGACCTTCTCTCTGAAGCTTTTTATTATGTGTGACTCATTAAAATAAGTGTCCTGTGAAACACGAGATACATGGGGGTGTATGTAATAGACATACGTTTTAAAGGATAATAAAATGAACATTTTTACTTACTATGCCATGTGGACCCCAAAAAGCCTAAGAACTATCTTTGAAGCCACTGAGTATGACTTTTTCCAGTTAAGACTGGTTGTTAAATCAAAACTTAGTTGATTTGGAAGAACCATAGTGAAAGCCCCACTCTGAATGCCTGGCCACATTAAGGAATCGGAACACAGCCCACTGTGGAGCACAGTGCAATGTAAGCCCTTACACTTTACCTTTAGCAGGCGATTCTTGGAAGCACTAGAACATTTTTGTCCTGCTCTATCCCTGCCTCATGCCATGTGGACCCCAAAAAACACAATATCAGAGCTTTTAACAATACTAAGCCAGAGACAGCCCCAGATCCCAGGAGCCTTCTTTTGAGCGAGGCCACCTGTAGGCCCACTGCCAGGGCTTGGGCTGGGTGGGGCTGTTTGCAGACAGAGCCAGCACCCAGGCAAAGCCTCCTGGCAGTAGGCGATCACCAGGCTGGATGATTGGGCCCAAAACAGATGGTCTGCTGACAAGAGAGAGACAGATAGCTCCAAGAGCAGCTCAGAGGATGACCTGAAGCCAGCTTGCACCATGGGTCTGGTGTAGGCTCAGCCACCATCTGGCGAATTCTGAGCCTGAGGCAAAGAATGTAAGCTGTCACCAAGGCCAGGGTCTCCTCGTGTCTGCTCTGGTCCTGCAGTGTGGAGGCCGGCCCTTAGTTAAGTCTCGCTCACTCTGGGGATCAATCATGCAGCTTAGATGAGGGACTGGAGGCTCCAGGAGGTTAAGTGGCTTCCTCCGGGTCCCACAGCGCAGAGCTGGGAAGCCTGGGATAGGCTTCCTTGCATGTGATCCTTGGAAAGAGTTTTATCTTTCCCTGTTGGAATAATCCATCCAATGCTAAAGACCCCAGAATATGTGTAGGTTTGAGTCTGCTTTGTTGGGTTCAGGCCCTCTCCCTGGGTCCTTGGACTTTTTTCTCAGCCTCTCTTCCTGCAGGCCCAGGATCAGTGGCCACCTGCACGGGGTATTTGAGCTGCTTGTTAAATCCAGAGTTCTAGGCCCTGCTCCAGACCAACAGCTCAGTCTCTGGGGCCTGGAATGTGCTTTTGGCCAGTGCTCCGGGGGCAGTCAGTAATGTGCCCTGGGGACTAATGGCGCCAGCCTTCAGCCTGAGGGCAGGAATTAGGGAGGGAGCCTGCAGGCTAGGTCCTGCCAGCCCTTCCCAGATTCTCCTCCTCACTTGGTGACCAATGACCTGAGTGAAAGAAGAGCCTGCCAGAGGCCCGAGGGGAAGTTGGAGAGGAAGTAAAGGCCCATTTTCTACTTTTGTTAAACACAGTGGTTTCTTTTTGGATCAGCCTTTATTTTGTCTGTATGTTTCTGGGAGATTAGGCAGGCAGCTCACATAGCTAACTGACAGTGTTGCCTGGATGAGATTTAGAAGAAACAAGAATGGTGTTGCGGTCCTAGAAGGACACTTTAAGTTGCTGTCTGGTGACAGTCCTCATCCTAGGCTCTCCCTCCACCATGACCCTGAGGACCCTGAATGTCAGCATCCTTTCCCTTGGTTCAATCCCTCATTTGAGTGGAGCGAACCCTTTAGTGGCTTCACGTCATTTTAGAAGGTATTTGGTGCTGTCAGTTTCTGAACCTTACCATGCCTGGGTGGAGTAAATCTAGTAGCTTCTTAGCTTTCCCACTTCTGGCTTCCACTTCAGCTTGTCTAGTCTTTGAAGTTGATTCCAAGTAGCTCCAAGTTCCTTTCCAGTTTCCAGAATTTTGTGCCCCTTTCCTCTTTGTGTGGGTTTATGCCTTTAAAATTTTTTTGTTTTGTTTTGGTCGGGAGTGAACAAAAATCAATGTGAAGGTCCCATCTACCTTCTTTCCTGATTGATTTAGTACTCTTGTGGAGGGTGCATTTCTCTGGCTTCAACATCTTATTGAACAAAAAGGGGACAAATGAGTGGCCGGGTAAAGGATGGACGCTGGGTGGCCTCTGCCGTGCCTCTCTTGCTGTCTCAGCTCAGAGATCAGTGGGCGCTTCCTGCAGTGCAGTTTCACAGAACCTGATGACACATTGGATTAATTGTTAGGGTCTTTAAAAATGCTTAGAAGAGCATGGCAAGTATGTCAGAGAGGCGTGCACTTAGGTTTTGTTGGAAGAGAAGGAGCTAAGCACCTGGGAGCAGCGACCTGGGTTCCTGTCTGCTAATTTGGAGGCTGTCTACCTCCTCTGTGGGTCAGCCAGGAGCAGGAGCTGTGACCGCTCTGTCCAGGCCCCCCAGGACTTTGGCAGAGGGGGACAAACTCCCCCCAGGTGGGGACTTCCTGTTTGGAGCCCTGAAGATTTGGTTCTCCCTACAGATTTCTGTATGAATCCGCAGACAGTGCTGCTCCTGCGGGTCATTGCTGCCTTCTGCTTCCTGGGCACCCTGTGTAGTCTCTCCGCGTTCCTCTTGGATGTCTTTGGGCCCAAGCATCCAGCCCTGAAGATCACTCGTCGCTATGCCTTTGCCCATATTCTCACAGGTAAGCCCGGGCCTGCTTCTGGTGGGGGAGGGACTGCCACTGGGGGATGGGCGCTGTCTGGAGCTGCAGGCGGGGATGGTACGGTTTCTCCATGCAGACAGTGGTCCAGATGCTCATTTCAGCTCCAGCCTATTTTGGAACACTGGGGCGGAATGGCGGCTTGCTTCTGTCGTTTGCATGTACACCTGGCAGGACCACCACCTACTCAGCCCAGCTGTCAGGAGGGGGATGTTAGGATTCCACAAGAAGTCACATGGCTTTCCAGGAACTGGGTTTAAGGCTCAGCAGGGCTCCTGGGACCTGGACAGAGCAAGGAGGGAGCAGGGTATCTCACTGTGCCTACTGAAGGGCATGGTTGTCGGACTCATTCCTCCCCTCCTTTGGGCTGGCTGGGTGGTGATCTGACTTGTAGGGGCACCGACTCCAGCTCCCAAACTACATGGCCTCGTCTGCTCCTTTCAAGCACCCAGTGACTTCTAGCAGCCTTCGTGTCCTGATTCCATTCTTAAGACAGAGAGAGTCTGACTGGCCCAGAGCAGGGTCAGGCATCTGTCCCCAGCCCTGGCCTGAGAACTGTGGCCTAGAGAGCCCACCCTGCAGGGTCGAGGGCTGGGCAGGTCCCCTGACAATGTGATTTGGATAGAGAGGCTGCATTGATCCTGCTAACCCCCTTTCCGTGCTGTCCCTCTGTTCCCCAGTGCTGCAGTGTGCCACTGTCATTGGCTTTTCCTACTGGGCTTCCGAACTCATCCTGGCCCAGCAGCAGCAACATAAGAAGTACCATGGTTCCCAGGTCTACGTCACCTTTGCTGTTAGCTTCTACTTGGTGGCAGGAGCTGGTGGAGCCTCGATCCTGGCCACAGCGGCCAACCTCCTGCGCCACTACCCCACAGAGGAGGAGGAGCAGGCGCTGGAGCTGCTGTCTGAGATGGAGGAGACCGAGCCCTACCCCGCTGAGTATGAGGTCATCAACCAGTTCCAGCCACCCCCAGCCTACACTCCCTGATGCCAGGCCTGCGCCCCCTAATGCCAGCCCCCTGAGGCCAGCGGCTCTCCTCCTCCGCAGCCCTGCCCCCACTCCGCAGCCCCACCCCTCCCCAGGAGCGCCTTCCCTGGCAGGCCTCACTGGTAGGATCCTGACCATCGTTACCAAACCATCCCCAAGAGGGTCTCTGTCTTTGGGTTGTTCATGTGTCCCTGCTCTCGAAACCTGGGCTTTGCGGATTTTATATCATGCACTTTTTCCCCTCTTGCCACCTCCTCTCCCTTTGGTCACTAGTCATTACCAATCATGGGTGGTTATACAAGTTTTCTCCTTTCATGGGCCATAGTTTTGAGACCAGAACTTTCCTTAGGAGCTGCTGACAGTGAACAGTCCCAGAGAGAAGTATCAGCAGGGCCCAAGGGAAAGGAGACTATGCCCTGCAGCTTCCCTCCCTAAGGGTTAGTGCTGGTTCCACAGCTGCAGCACTGGGCTGATGCTGCCCAGTTTCTTCTCAGAGTGCCCAGTACCAAGCCTCCCGCTCTGTGAAGTTCTCTGCACTTCAGCCTTCCCACCCGCATCCCAGTTTGACGGGAGAAGGAATTGCTGTTGGAAAGCAGAGCGGGCATTCTCCCCACCCTGGCTTGGCTCGGGTGGCTGGCTCTGCTGAGGGGAGTGGCCCCAGGCATGGGCCTGAGGCCTCCAAGTGAGGGGGCCAAATCCTCCAGCCCCTTCACCTTTTAAAATGAGTGATTTTGAAAGGAGAAAACAAAACCAAGCCACAGCAACAATTAATCTCTTTTTAAACTTGCGGCAAGACTGTTGTCATTTCTCCTGTATTTATCCTGTTCTTTTGGGCTCTGCAAAGTTTTGGGCCACAGCTCCTTCCAGCCCATGGTAGTTACTCCTCGAATGTCTCAGAGGAATGCAGCCCTCTCCCTATGCTCCCTCCCTCCTGGAGACCTCCCTGTGGAACGTGGAGCCCCGTCAGTGGAGGGGCTGAGGACTGTGGCCTGGCTGGCCGGCCAGTGTGGTGCTCCTCAGGACTGTGGCACTGAGATGTAACCTGGCCTCCATGCAGGAACAGGGGCCCCAGCAGGGCAGGGAACCCTCCGCTTTCCACATGGGACCACAACCGGTGAGCCCTGTTGCGTGAGGTGTCAGACTGGCAGGCCTGGCTCCGTCCTTCAGGCTCAGGGTGTCCCCTAGACTGTAACTTGGGGCAACAGCTTGCTGCATGCCCCCTCCCCTTCTTGAATGTACTCTGGCCTTGCAGTGTGCCACTGGCTCTTTCTTGTCCAACCATTGCTCTGGCTGTCTTGTTTGCCACACTTGGCCTTGGGTCTTGCTGAGTTTTCTGCCTGATATCTGGGGCATCAAGCAGAAGAAACTTGAGAGACCTTCAGGGTGGACCCAGGTGGCCAAGCCTTCTTGGAATCAGTGTCCAGTGCTGAGCTGAAAAGCTGATCCCAATTTCCTACACATGATAGAGCAAGATTGGAGAATGGACACCACTGTTGAACTGTGGCTAAGAAGGGACTGTCATGTGCCTCGTCCTTTGGCCAGGCTGCCTGGGGATGTCTGAACAGATGCCTGTGTGGGTGGTGAAGACCGAATCTGCACATGAGTGAGCGGCTGCCTGGAGATTGCTGTGATGCCCAAGTGTCTCCTTGTGGCGGCTCTCACTTACAGACTCTTAGGCAAGAAAGACTGCTGTGTGATACCTGTACACAAAGCTGAGAGCCACATGGTCTCGTCTCTCTGTCAAGTATGAGTTTGTCTTTGGCACCTTTCCAGGGTGTGGACAGCTTTCACTGACCATGGGTGTCTGAAGGGCAGACCAGGAGATCAGGCACTGGGCACACACGCCAAAGCGTCCGGTTATCTCAAGAGGACCCAGACATGACCCTGGGGACTGTTCCACATGATTTGGAACCCACTTTTTATTAGCTTCCCACGCCTCCGGGATTCCTCTTTTCCCTTCCCATCCTGACACTAATAGTTTGTCATATAAATTCCCCTGGTTTTTTTTTTCTAGGTAAAAAATAAAAAAAAAAAACAAACAAACCACAAATAAGAATGTAAATGTCAGTGGCTCCCTGTTGTTTTTTGTTGCAATTGCCCGGAAGTGGTTTGTTTCCTTCCTCTTTCTACTTTAGGAGAAATTGATGAAGTGCGTAATTTTTTAAAAAGTCAAAAGGAGGTACATTTCCACCTGGATGTGCCTTTAGCCCCGATACATCGAACGGCGAGGCCTCCCGCCCAAGTGCAGAGCTTAGAACCTGTCCCCTCAGAGTCCCCAGTGATCTGCAGAAGAGCACTTTGGTCCTTGTGTGAGGAGAAACAGACCCCAGGGCTGAGACTTGCCAGAGAAACTGCACTTTCTTCTGAAGCCCTGGGAAGTGGTGCCTTCCTTATGGGGAGAGCACGTGCGTGCCAGTGGTTGGGATATAACTTGTGGTAGAGCTTTTAGTGTCATGGTGTCTCACTTAGCTACCCACGCTTTGTTCATTCGTTCATTCCTACATTCAGCCGGCACGCTGGGCCCGAAATGTGCATCATGGGAAAAGAGCTTAGGGCTCCCTTCGAGGGTAGCCTGTTTGGGTGATTTTTTTTTTTTTTTTAACTCCTGGAAAGAGCACATGTCTTTCTTGGGAGCTGGGAGCGTGTTATCTCTTTCATTCCAGATGTTTCTGAAAGGTGCCTCATGTACAAAGTGTGAGGCATCACAGAGAAACGTGGTGAC
This sequence comes from Pteropus vampyrus, assembly GCF_000151845.1. Taxonomy (NCBI): domain Eukaryota; kingdom Metazoa; phylum Chordata; class Mammalia; order Chiroptera; family Pteropodidae; genus Pteropus; species Pteropus vampyrus. The sequence goes on from NW_011889242.1 coordinate 2,438,997, forward strand.
ATCAGGGCCCTGTCTCCAAGGGTTCTGTCTTCTCAGTTCAGGGGATGGCTTCTCCACGGAAAGGTGGAGTGAAGTGGCCTGCTGGACAGCTGGGGAAGGGCTGTGCCCACAGGGAAGTGGGTTCTGCCCCAGTCACTACAGAAGGTGGAAAGGTAAGTATTTGGAGGTAGAGTGGGGGCCATTCCCGCTGACAGAGGAGCTAGAGCAGAAGCACAACTGATGGCCAGGAGGTGGTGAGAGCAGAGATTAGAAAAGGAGGGGCCGTGAAGTCACCAGACGCCTTGGGGAGGCTGGAAGGGTCCTGAGAAGAAGGAAAGACCAGGTTTTTCTTAATGACTGGTGACCGTGTGAGGGAGGGTTGGCCTGGTGTGAGTGAACAAGTCTGAAGGCATAGGGACTGGGGGCCGGATGGGGATGGTGTGGAGGTTTGGAACCAGCCGAAGGGGAAGAGGACAGTGGGCCACAGGGCCTGGTGTCTCAGCAGTTGTCAGTGGGGGCCCAGCAGCTCCAGTCCCTGCTGACTTGTCACGAGATGGAAGGCAGAGCTGGTGGTACAGGTTAGGGGCTCTGCACAGGGTGCAGGAGGGAAGCTTGGGGGACAGAGAGGACTAGTTGCATCTGGGGGAGAGCCCTTCTCTTAAGAAACTAGAGTATCTTCTCAGCTGACATCTCCCCACAAATGGCCACGCTCTCGGCCACTAAATTAGTGGGTCACAAGGTTCTGTGGGAAGATACAAAGGAACTAATGAACTTTATGGCCCTTGTTTTCAAATAGCCTAGAACCTTCCCTCTTCCCTGTTTTTGTGGTAGTGGTATGTTAATGGAGGCTAGGAGGTACATGGGAGAAAGTGTCACCTCTGAATGGGATCCCAAAGTGAAGGCACTGTGTTAGGGACATGGCTTGGGAATTAGGCTGCCAGTTCCTATAAACTTAGTGGGAAACGCTGGCCTTTGCTGCTGGGGCCAGAGGAGGGGGCAGTTTCCTCAGGAGAGATTTCACTGGTGTCTTAGGGCCGAGGGGTTCATGCTGTCCTGGCCCCCCTCTCACCCCACTCAGCTGGGGGAAGCAGCACAGCGGTAAGGGCCTTCATGAGATGTTCAGGGAGAGAGAAGGCCCCTCAGCCCAATCATGTGTCTCCAGAGGTTGGTAATGAGAGGACTTTCACAGAGATGAGACGTCAAGTTTCATCTTTAAGGGAACGGGGGCTGGAAGGGGTGGTGCCTGCAGGCAGCCCTGTTTGGACACTTCCTGTCCTCTGTCTCTGTAGCAAACATGACAACTAGCCCCTTCAGGAGCTTCTGTTCATGGTGAGGTCTGGCTAAACCCTGAAGCCCAGGTTCCCCCATGGTTTTAACTTCCTCTTGGGGTTCTCCTAGATTTCTAGTGCCACTGCTATTGGTGGAGTGTTTCCTTCTGGAATAAACTTGGGGTTGTGGGTGGGTTTTTTTTAATAAGAGGAGGGTGTCCCTTATCCTTTCCCACCTGTGCCTCCCTGTGCTCAAGTTTGTGCCTGTGCACACACATGTATACACACACACATACACACAATTTCTATTATGACAGCAGGCTTTATGTCTTGTTTTTTACATTGTAAGTTCATTAGGGCCAGAGAGGCATGCTTTCTTATGCAGTGTTCACTCATCAAATACACCGAACACAACTGGTTTGTGAAGGTTGCAGATACTAACACATATGGTCTTTAGCCACTGGAGACTGTCATGATACAGGAAGGCTTCATAAAGGAGAGACTTACTCTGGGCCTGGAAGAGTGGGTGGGCTTTCAGGAGAGAATGATGCAGTCAGTGTGAAAGCAGGAAAGAAGAGGACAGGCTTTGGGAAACACTGAGTTGTACTGTGAGGTGGTGACACCCACAGGCTGGGCGTGATTAGATGGATGGGCCCAGCCCATGGGGGCCTGGAATACCGAGGTTATCATTGGAACACTACAGTGGCAAGGTACAGAACTATGAACACAGAAATAGCTTCGTTAAGTTATTCCCGTGACTGCAAAGGGATTTGGCTGGATCTGGGGACTTAAAAAGATGACATGAAGATGTGATTTCTCTCCTTGTCTGCTCTGCTCATGGGCTCAGGCATTCTCTCTCCATAGGTGGTGAAGGTGGTACCCAGCAGCCGCAGGCTCATGCTGACCCCTTGCCCAAGGACTGGGCAAGTCTCTTTTGCCTAACTTGGATCAGGGCCCTCCCCATGCACTGTGGCCAAGGACTTGGGGCTTCATCTACGGCTCAGGGTGAGGATGGTTACATGTTCATGGTTCAGAGATGGCACCACGAATGGTGGTTGGGATATGTGAGCCCAAGGGCAAGGCCTACACCAGCCAGAGGTCCTTGCTGGCATGAGCCTATAAAACAGAGCCGAGACACCTGTAGTCACTCCCTCAGTCCTCCTCACTGAGACAGGACAAGCGGCCACTTCTGCTTTTTGCAGAAGTTCTGTGTGTCCTATTGTCCTGTCTTTGACCAAAGCTGGGCCTGACTCAGGCTTGTTCACTTTCAAGCAGGCAACCTGGGCCTTCATTACACTGGACCTGGCCTCCAGAACTTTGCCTTGTCCTCTCCTCTGCTGGTCCCCTTCTTCCCGCCCCATCCCAGTGCCCAGGCAGCTCTGACTTGCCCGGCTCTGCCTTCTCTGAGCTAGCTCAGTGCCTGGCCTGAATAGCAGTTACACTCCTGAAGACAGCTTGCACACATCCTGGCTGTTTTGGGGAACTGTGCGCTTAACCCCAGTCCCACCCCCATATCTCCATCATGAAGTCAGTCCATTCGGATGCAGAGGGGAGCTGGCAGCAGCAGCAGGCCAGCAGAAGGCAGCGGGCTGATGCCATGTACCACTACCGAAGCACATTTTTGCATTAATTCTTTAGAACTCAAAATTTTTTCTGGTCTTGGAACGATGCCTTCTTTCACTCATTTCACTATCTAACATGTATCGCTGGGGGCGGTTTTCTTCCTCCAACCTTGGGCCTCCGTATTTCAGAGGGATGTTGAGAAATTAGAGAGGGTCCAGGTGGGCATTCTGAGAGAATGCAAGGTTAGAAGTAAACAGCTGGAGGGGAAAGGAAAGAATAGCTACTTGAATTGTGCAGGCGAATTACCAGATGGTTACCAACTGGGTGCCTGGCCTCTAAAAGCCACTGCTGTTTGGGATTCAGTTCCTCTTCTGCAAATGAAGGGCTGAATTGGATGACTTTAAAGTTCCTGTCATCCCTAACCTGTGACTTCCGGAAAGGGAGATGCCACCATCATCAACATCTGCTGTGGTGGATCAAGAAGGAAGAACTCTGAATTTATTTAAGTGTTTAAAACACAACTTTGTTTTGAAAGAAGTTTGTACTTGACGAAAAGCTTAAGAAAAAGACAAGTCTCATATACCTTTCAGCTAGTTTACCAATGGTTACATTTTTGCCACATTTATTTTTATTAAGATATAATTCACATAAAATGCACCCTTGTAAAGTATAATTCAGTGCTTTTTAGTATATTCACAAGGTTGTGCGGCCATCACCACTAATTCCAGAACATTCTCATTACTCCCAAAAGAAACCTGTACCCATCAGCAGTCACATACATGTGCTGTATACCCTTCTCGATTGTTTTTCCAGAACTTGGAGAGGTCTGAGATTTGACTTTCTGCCTGCCATAGTCCCATAAATGCTCTTAGCCCCAGCAAGCTGCTGGGTCAGTGGGAAAGGAAGATTTGTTACTTACAGCACAGCAGCAGAGTATCACCACTTTTGTGCGAGTTCTCCGAGCCCTGGTCCCCAAGGGGTGATGTGCAGGCCAGATGACATCTGCATACACACCACAAAAAACAGTGAGCTTATTAGGAAACCCACGTCTTCAATAGTGGACAGTTGGAACTCTGGTCAGGATGTTTCTCACACAGACAGGACAACATATTACTTTCATTTTCACAAAACTGTGCTATGAACAGGCATTTCTCTCCAATATCAAGTTTCTTCCTTAAAAGTCAACTAAAAGACGCAGACCCTGGTTTTATCAGGTTGTGTGCCAGTCATTTCTTGTTATGGAGCAATATTACCACCACACGTTCATGGCTCTTTCACAGCTTCAGCAGTTGCGGAGATCGGGCATGGGAAGTGTTCCCTCCAATGTGGGTCTCATAAGACTGTGGCCAGGGTTTAGGCTGAGATTGTGGTCCCATCTGAGGGTCTGCAAGGGAAGATGCTTCCACTCTCACTCCAGGGTGGGCGGGAGTCAGTTTCCTGCAATTGGGGGACTGAGGGGTTGGCTTTCTTGCTGGCTGTGGCTGGAAACCCACGCCCTCAGCTCTGAGAGCCACAGGTAGCTCCGTGTCACATGCGGCTCCTCAGCATGGGCACCTGCTACTTCACAGGCCACGAGAGGGCCTGCAACTCCACAACTGTGCACATGATTGACTCATATGACGCCAGCCCACAGGCGTCATAGGTGTGACCTCACCCACACTCAATGATGTCCCTAGGACATGGTCTCTAACATCATCTCCACTGTGCAGTGGGGAGGCTGGGGAGGCCCCGAGAGGCACAAGGCTTTTCCAGGACAGAGAACTGGTCAGAAAAAAGAGGTCCGAACTCCACTCTCCGCTCCAAGCTGAGAACATGGTACGTGCCCCAGGAACCATGGGGAGGGCTATGCTGGATATCGGTGCGTAGGTGACCTGGGTGAGGAGGGGGAGCAGTCAATAGCCCAGAGGGGGCTTTGGGTGGCTCTGATTGAGAGAAGAGGCCAGGACAATGGAACCTTGAAGAAATGACCTCACTTCCTTGGTGACAGATCCCAACTGACGTTAGAACTCTGGTGACCAGGCACACACATTCTAGAGACGGCCCCGGTCTGAAGACAGTCAAGGGAGCAGGATGTTTCCTTGCCGTTTCCTGACTTTCCGAGGTTCTGGCTGAGGACAGCCCGAGTGAGAGATGTTTCTGTTGCCACAGACGTTGGCACAGCCCTGACCTCCGACACCGCTGGCCCTTTGGCACAAGGCTCCTTCAGGTAACCCAGGGTAGCCCAGGGCAGGCCAGGCCAGGCCAGGCCCTAACTGTGAACCCACCTGGGCAGTCCCACACCACTTACCCTGCACCATGTGTATGTTCATACACGCACGTGTGTGCATGTGTGTATGTGTATGCCTGTGTGTTGGGGGTGGTGAGGGAAAGCTTGGGACAAGCGGCGCCCACCTTGGGCAGGACCAGCTTGTTTAGGGGTCAAAAGCTGGGAGGGTCTGTCAGGTTCACATCCCAGGTCATGGCTGGCAGGATGGGAAGGTGAGTGCTGGGGACCAAGCTCCTCTACCCACCTGTTAATCCTGAGCCTTCATGTGTCATCTCGTCCTGTCCCTGGCTGGATGTCTTGCAGATGCTCCTCTGCCTGATCTGGGGAGCAGAATGTGTGGAGAGCAGTGCCCCAGGGGCAGTGTCCGGGCAGGCCCTGATGCCTCATGGCCCAGGACTGTGGTCTCTGCAGAGCCGCCCCCCTGCCCGAGATAGTGGAGGATTTGGCTGACAGGTCCACCCACCCCAACCTCAGCTCTAGGTGCAGGTCTGCCAGGCCAACAACACCGTCCAGTGCTGGACTGAGTTGAGAGCTGGCCCAGAGGGGTCTCCACAGCCAGGACCCTGAGATGACTGGGGTGGCCCTGAGCCCAGACTTAAATCTGGGGACTCCCCTGGGTCCTCCCAGGACTTGCACACATGGTGTTTCACAGGCCCACTCCGCCACCAGCGGCATGAGAGGGTAGAAAGACACCCCTCACACATCTGTGGGAATATCAGAGAAACACATGTTGCTTCACATCGCAGTAGACCATGAGCACAATGCATCCTGTCGTTTTGTGGTTTTAACCCTCTGCCCCAGGAATCCTGGGCAGCAGCCAGCTCAGCTGTTCTTGCAGACTTCTCCAGGACTCACACAGCATCACTCTCAATACTGTGGTTCACACACAGAAGGGGGAGGACAAGATTAAGCTGTCCCAACCCTGCAAGGTATCGTCCCCTCGGTGGCGCTTCGATGCAGACTTTACAAACCCATTCTCCTGTTCTGTCAGGTTGGCTGCTTCAGGATGATGGGAGCAGGGAAAGGCCAGCGAATTCATGAGTGCAAATGGGCCCACTGTCACACCTCATTTCTACGCAGCAAGTCCCTTGAGAATGTGATCCTCAATCTATTCCATTGATCTGTATGTCTATTATATTATATGTATATCTTTATGCCAATAAAATGCACTGCTTCATTACTGTTGCTTTGTAGTAAGACTTAAAATCAGTAAGTACTTGTCTTTTTTTCTCCTTTTCAACACTGTTTTGGCTACTTGGAATTCCTTGCAATTCCACGTGAATTTTAAGATTAGCATTTCCATCTGCAACAAAGATTTGTTGGGATTTTATAGTGATTGCATTCAAAGTGTGGATTCCTTTAAGGAGTATTATCATCTTACCTATTAAGTCTTTCTATCCATAAACTTGGGGGGTCTTCTTACCTATTTATGGCCTCTTTAGTATCTTTCAGAAATATTCTGTAGTTTACAGAGTGCAAGTCTAGCACCTCCTGGTTAAATACATTTTTAAGGATTTATTGTTTTTGATGCTCTTGCAAATGGAATTTTCTCAGGTTACTCGTTAGTACAGAATTATAGCAGTTGTTCATCTCTATAGCTGTACTGAATGACAACTGATATTTGAATGTTGCATCTTGTATCATACAACTTTGCTGAATTCATTCATTAGCTCTAACAATTTCTTTGGCTTCTATTTTTGAATTACTCAATCATTTACATATATAAAATCATGTTACCTGCAAATAGAACTAGTTTTATATTAGCTAGTATAATATTGAGGGTTTCTGCATCTATATGCACAAGGGATATTTGCCCGTATTTTCTTTGCTTGTGAATTTTTAGTCTGTTCTATCAGGGTTAGGCTGGACTTTTAGGATGAGATAGAAATTATTTCTTCCTCTTTTTTTTTTTTTGAATGTCGGATAGAAAGCTTGTATTTAATTCTTCTTTAAATATTTTGTAGAATTCACTCTCAAAGCCATCTGGTCTTACTTTGTCTTTGTTGCAGGGTTTTCTTGTTAGTTTGTTTAAGAATTCGACCTCTGTACTTTTTGTGTCTATTCAGAGATTCTATTTCTTCTTAGTCAGCTTTGTTAGTTTCTGTACTTGTAGGAATTTGTCCACTTAATCTGGATTGTCAAATTCATTGAAGTGCAAATATTCACAGTACACTCATAATCATTTTTATTCCTGTAGAGCTGGTAGTAATGTCCAACTTTCATTTCTGGTTATAATGACATGGACTGCTCTCTTTTTTGCTAGTTAATCTTGCTAAAAGTTTGCCAATTTCGCTGATTTTTTCACGGAAAACACTTTTTGCTGATTTTTCTCTATTGCTTTTTTATTTTACCTGTGTTCTCATATTTACTATTACCTTCTTTTTGTTAGCTTTGGGTTTACTCTTCCTTTTCTACTCCTGAAGGTGTAAAGTTAGGCCATAGTTTTGAGATCTTTCTTCTTTATAATGGAGGTATTTTACTATACATTTCTGTTAATGTTTCTTCATCTGCATGCTATAGGTTCTGGTATGTTGTACTTCCATTTTTGTTTTATTCAAGGCATTGTCTAGAATCCCTTTTATTTTCAGCTTGCATCTGTTGGGTGTTCTAGTATGTTGTTTAATTTTCACATTTTTGTGATTTTTTTTTTCCAGTTTACCTCCTGTTCTTGATTTCTAGTGTCATTCCATATGGTCAGAAATTATACTTTTTTATGATTTTATTTTTTAAAAAATGTCCTGGGAAACTTTTCATAGGCACTTGAGAAGAATGCATATTGTACTGTGTGGAGATTAGGCCTAATTGCTTATGGTTCTGTTCAAGTTGTTTCCTTATCAATACTCCGTCTGGCCGTTGCATCCATTATCAAAGATGGAGCAGAGACCACCTCTGCTGTGCGTGGCTGTCTGTTTCTTTAATTCCGTCAGCTGTGCTTCCTGTTCTGGGGGCTCTGCTGCTGGACACGGACACATATGACTGCTGCTGCTTCTTGGTGGGCTGTATTTTTATCAGCATATCATGTCATTAGGGTGAGAGAGAACTTGAGGAGCCCACAAGCCATCCCAGGACCAGACTGGAAGACAATCACAACAAGAACTGCAAGATAGGCCTGTGCCACATGCCGCAAGCAGGACCTCATCTTGTTAGGCGTCCTGTGTCCCTGACGAGGAGACTGCCTGTAGTGGGTACTCAGTGAGCACTGGCTGGGTACAAGCGAGGAGCATTGGCTGTGATGGCAGCACTAGCTCTCATTTAGGGAAACTGAGACTCTTGCTAGTGGCAGAGCGAGGACCAGAACCCAGAGGTACTGACCTTCTGTCCAGCCTCCCACTTGTCCATGATGCTGGAGTTGATTTTGGTATTGAATTCATGGCCGAAAGATTCATTCATCATAGCCTCCTTCTCTTATTCATTGCAAGGCATTACTAAGTCACAGGCATGAACTTGGTCACTGTGAGTAGAACTTGGGCATAGTGAGAGGGGACGATGTTAATCATCACCACAAAGTATCATATTATGTAAAACAATAACTGGTATTTAGTGAGAGTTCAGAATATGTCAGGGATGGGATTAAGAGTGCTTGGATGTATTAATCCATTTTAACCTCAAAATAATTTTGATATTGTAGGTATTACACCCTGTTTATATATAAGGTAAGAGAAGCACAGAGAGGCAAAGTGATGTGGCTGAGGTCACATGGCTAGAAACTAGTGGTGTGGGGACCCCAATACCGAGTCCTAGTTTTCTCAGTTTCTAAAAACAGAATGACAAAGACCAGTTGTTCAGACTATGTTGAGGAAGAGAGAGGTCTGGCAGACACATCTAGCAACATGCCTGGGTTTACAGTAGACGCTCAATTTTGATTACTGAATTTCAATGGCTTGGGGACTCATGAGGTCGATGGGACTTTCATCAACCTGTCTGTGGGTCTCCAGAGCTCTTTAACAGGCTTTGTGCGTGACTTTGAATGGGTCAGGCTTTGAACATGTCCCAGGCCATCAGACCTTCTGCTGGAACGTGAAGGATGCTGGGCCTCCCTGTAGTGGTCTAGCTCGTCTCCAACCCTTTGAACCCCACCCTCCTCAGACAGCCTGAGGCTTCCTGCTTGCACACCTTTGCTCATCGCCCCCATTTCTGCTGCCTCAGACAGGTAGATTTCCCACACGGCCTCACCCTATCAGAGATAAGCTGTGTCCCTACCTCTCAGAACTGAGGTGAGGACACACCCATGTTTCAGCGTGTTGCCCAGCACTATAGGCGGGAGCTGATGTCCCCTCCTCCCAGCACTGAGCTGTCTGCGGCTCCAATTCCCAGCCAAGCTCTCTCCTAGTGACAGTAAGAGAGCTGCTTAGCCTCCAGCTCGCCTCAGAGCACCGGGTTCTACAGAAAACAAAGCTCTTCCCTTTCAGTTTATAAATGTCCCAGGATTCACTCTGATTTGACCAACTTGGGATGGACCTTGTGCCCAAATGAGTCCTTGTGGCCAGGGAGATCCAATGTCTTGACCAGCCAGGCCTGGGGTCACTTGTCTACCCACATAGATGAATGGGTGAGAGGAGGGAGGGGTGGTTCCAAGTAGAGGAAACTGAAGAATTTTCACTAAGTTTGGGGGTATGGGGTGCTGAGTGGTAGAGTCACTAGTCTCCCAGAAAGGGAGAGGATGCGGGGCCCTAATGCTCATCTGTCCCCTCACTGCAGGGCTGGGCTCCTGACAGAGGTGTGTCCTCAGCCCCAGCAGTGCACTCACCATGGGGTGCTGCCACTGTTTGTTCCTGTGTTTCTTCCAGTCCTTCAATCATCTCTGTTTACCCAGCTGATTTCAGAGTATCCTCTCTAGATCTCAGCCAGCATGGGAAGGACATAAGGTAGTTGCCCAAATAATGAAACATCATACTAGAGACACACCAAAATGCAATGAGAACTCAAAGAAGGGCAAGGTTGAAGGGGTCAGGAAGGGCCCTGACAAATAAAGGAGTGACCACCAGGAGCCAAAAATATGTTATTGATAGAGAGGGCTGAGTACACGGAGTTAGTTTGTTAGCAGAGTGGGTGCTAATATCAGTCCCATAAGGGAGGTGACCTCCACCCCATCCCATAGGATTCTGTACCCTGCAGACAGCTCACACCTGGAGAAGCTGGCCTATGCATGACCAGTTTCCCACCCATCACCAGAGCAGTAGCCTTTGACTTTCTCTGAGGCCAAGTAAATAAAGGGTGGCAAGAGGACAGGAGTTTTACCCCTGGTGGAGCTCCTTGCATGCTGAGGTAATAGGTCGGGTTTCGAAAGGTTTCCAGATTTAAGATGGGTCTTTCCAGGTCCTGAGCAGGAGGGACTGAGAGGCTTCAGGCCAACTCTTAGATGCAGCTTCTCGCCACACCACTGTGCCCTACCCTTGTCTCTTGGCTCCACTGGCCACCCTCCTGTTTGACCCCCGCTCGGGTGGCTCCACCTTCTGTACTCTGGTACCTCGGTCCTGACTTGCCCACATGTGGTAGTGCATCTCTGTGCCCTAAGATCCTCCCCTGCTCCCGCTAAATGGTTCCTCGGCACCTGCCCCCCTGCAGTGAGCTGGTCCACCTCCAGGTGCAGCAGCCCCCACCGCTGGGCATCTCCCCACTGTGTAATGGGTCAGGCCAGAGACATGATGGCACCCTAAGCTGAGCTAGAAAGCGCTGACCGCAGGGAAGGAAGGAAGCAGGAGGAGGGACATGTGCCAGCACTTCACTCCTTGGGCTCCAGGGCGTCCTCTGTCCACTTGGGAAAAAAGGGTAAGTCTTGCCTACGGGGGGCAGGGAACTCTTACTCCCAGGGCGGGGTGTTGACAGAAGCTGCCGGAACATGGTTCTGACCTATATACAGCCCCACCCTTGACGACAGACACAGATGCATTCATGGACTGTTCCAGGAGATGAATCGGGGAAACTGCCTACTATGAAGAGATTCATATAGTGGCAAGGGGATGAATATTGTAAACACTCTCCATTCTGAATAATAGATGAATAGAGTTTTGGGTTATCAACCATTTTGAAGAAAAGCGAAGGCGATTACTGCTGGCTTTGGCCTGACGGTTGGAGCCCAGGGAATGTATCAGACTTACACAACTTCCTTTCCAAGTACTTGGGGAAAAGGGACCAAGGTGTAGGCACCAGAGCTGAGCCTCATTAAATTAACCCCCTAGGGAGTGCCGGAGACATGTCTATGCATGCTGCTGCTAAGCCAATGAATGGAGCCTCCTCACCCTCGGCCAGGTCCCCAAACCAGGAGAGATGATGTCCAGTCTGGGGCTGGGAACCTGCAGGCCATGGGAGATGCAGGACAGAGGTGCAAGGGCATCTGCTGAAGGAACCCAGAGAAGACCGGCTGGAGAAGGGGACAAGTGCAGCGCCCCCAGACTTCCCAGGCGGAGAGCTGTGACCTCCGTCCAGACAGCAAGCACTCTATCCAGCTCCATGACAGAGGATATCTGAGGATGGGTCCCTGGACACTGACTGTGAGATGGAGATTAGCTCTTCCCGTGGTGATGGGGGTGCACTCAGTTCAACAGGTCTGGAGGGGAAGCAGCAGCCTTGGTCAGAGGGAGCAGGTGGGGAATAGTCTCCACGAAGGCTCAGTGGACCCCATGGAGAGAGTTCTGAAGTTGGAATGGCCTTATGGGTTGTCCCGAGTTGGGGCGAGGGACGAGGCCTCTGGACCCTGGCCAGTCACTGGATGTATGCTCATGGGTGAGGAAGCTCTCTTCACGTGGGGGCAATTCCTGAAGAGGACTGATAACTGAGGGCTATGAGCCAGCAATACCCCTGGTGGCCAGAGGCAGGAGCCCTGCAGCTGGGTTGCTTATCCTGCTGTCCGCCAGCTCGTATGCTATGCAGAGCACTTCTTTGTACATGTTCTAGGGGAAAGCGACAGTGGGATAAATCGGTCCCCACCACTGCAGCTGGTCTTGAGGCCCCAGCTGACACTCGTTGTCTGACTTCTACTACCTGTTCTAGGTTCTAACCTTTGGGCAGCATTTCTGCTTTTTGGGCCACAGCTGCCACACTTGTCCGAGCAAGGGTGTAAGAGAGATCCCAGAGGCATCGTCTGGGAGCCAAATAGCTCCCTGTCTGCTCCAAGAGAACTGCAGCCCTGGCTCTCCTGATGACCAGGGCCAATCACTGCAGCCAGGACGGTGCCTCCTGCTTCTCGCCTACTGGGCCTTTGCCATGAAGGGCTCGAAGTGCCTGGTGGCAAGTGTAAAGTGTAAAGTGGTCATGTGCCACTGACACGCCTCCTTTGCTTTGCAAGGGGTCCTTTGGTCTGATGTGACATTATGTGGGATCTCATGTCACTGGGTCACACAAGAAACACTCGAGATAGTGGTGCTAAGGCCCTACAGGCAGAAATGGCAAATCATACCCAGAATGTGACAATCGCAGTCAAAATAAATTGCTGCCATTTCCAACGTAGGCAGCTTGTCATCAAGTGGCTGGTTGCTCTCCTGGAGGAAGACTGCCATTTTGGGGGCTCGGCATGGAATTCATTGCTGGCAGGTTGGACACCCAGCAGTGCCAATAGCCATATCAGCCTTTGTGAGTGGAGCCTATACTCTTTGGTACATGTATGGCTCCCTTCTTGCTCCATGGCTACCCCATTCACATGCCCATCGTGCCAGTGCTGAGGTGGCCGATGGCGTCTGGCTGACATCAGCTGGTCATTCTCTGCTTGGTGGCTCAGTGTCTTTCATGTAGTTGCTCTCTGGTGGACATCCGCACACTCCCTGTCTACCCACACAGCTTGTCCACATGCCTCTATCCCAGACCTCCTTGTCCTTGATCTTCTAATCTCTCACCTCTCAGGCTCCAAGCAACCAGCTAAGTCAACTGCTAGTGCCATGAGTCCGTGTGTATTTTACCCTTGGCTCTATTTCTGTTCACACCACGTAAATGACCAGGGGCACCGCTCAGAGGGATTATCCACTAAGTGGGGCTATAGTGCAGCTACCACTCATTTTTGGCTTGTACCTACACACCATTCTGACTTACTGACAAATCGAGCTTTGCTTTTTCCCCTCCTTTGTTGGCTGGTCATAAGGGGACCCTGTCCCCTATGCAGCCATAGGTGTGACTATGCAGCCATAGGTGTGAGCTCAGGGAGAGGCATCAATGCAAAATGGTAGGTAACATGGATTTCTAGGCTGTCTGTTTGTGTAGCTTACCTGTGGCCCTGGCCCTGCTCATGCCCAATTCTGGATGCACCACTTGTGTTCTTACTGTGGATTGCTGCTGGGACTGCTCAACCTTATGTTTTGATAATCTGATAGGCAGAACCTACTTATACAAAATGAGCTCAAGATAAAGAATTTAGGATCAAATTAAAAATATAAAAAGGGAATTAAATTTTTCAATTGTTCTGGGATACACAAGCAAAAAGTTTGTTGATGACGGTTTCGAAGGGAGGATAGGCTAGAGTACAGTTAGAGCCTGAACAAAAATGTCACAGAGAGAATGGTATAGAAAAAATTGATTTTTAAGATTCTAAAGGGGAAGAATCTATAGGTACAGAAATGGAGACAGTGAGCACATTAATGCTTTCCTTTTAAAAACAAAATCATAGCTGTGAAAGGAAGGAGAAGGGGGTGGTATCTGGAAAGAGGAAGAGTTAAAGGCTTTTTTTCCCCCCAAGCCTTTCAAAGATGGACTTGGCTGTGTTTATGCACCGAGGGGCAAAGAGGCAGTAGAGATGGAGCAAAATGGGGAGATTACAGGGGTGCTTGGCTGCAGTTCCTGAGAACTCAGTTTGATAAAAAACAAACAACAACAACAAAAAACAGAAACAAAACAGGAAAATCAAGCAGAAGTGTTAAGCTCCTTTTAATCAAGAAAAGCAAATAACTAGGAAAGTTCAACCTCCCTGCCCACTGTCCCCTCCTGGTCATCTCACCATCACTGAGAAAAACCTGGTTCAAGAAAGCATCAAATACCATTTTGTTATATACCCATTTCTCTTTATCTGCTTTCAAGGGAAAATAAACATCAACAGCAATCCCCAGAGTAAAATCACCGTCTAGATAGGATAGATCTAAATTTCACCTCCCAGTAAAGCATGATTTTCTTTTTCTTTTAAGAACACCTGAACTTGCTCGAGTAGCTACAGCAAAATTCCTAATGCACTGCTGTGGCATAAGCACAGCCCCTTTCCTATCAAGACGTCCTAATACAATATATTTTTTTTTCTTATTTGTCAGCAAAGTACTTAACATAAGTGTACAAATTTTAGTGTAAGGTTTTCCCATTGGACATCCAGCAGCTTCATTTTCTTGAGGCTGGGGGCAGAATAGTCACTGGATGCCCTTCGAGATCACTTAGCCAGGCTGTATATGGGTGCTGCAAAGTCGGTGTTAGGAAACCTGTTTACCTATTCACGCTGGTACCTCTGGGTCACAGGAGGGGCGGCTACTCCCGACCTGGGGCATGTGCTCCAAGTAACTACAAAATGCTACCACATTTTCAGACTGCAACGGGCCACCTGCACACGTGGCTCTCCGGAGTGTCCTGAGATGTAAGACAGTCCCCTTAGGTGCGCTCTCACGTCGCAGAGTTCGCGGAGAGAAGACAAGTGGGCAGACTAACCCTGGGTACCGTGTCAGTGCCCCAGGTATTTATTAATATTAAAGGCGCTTCCGGGACAGCCAGCCGAGGTAGAGGAAGGTGTGGTGGCAGCTGTCACTAGGCCTCAGTAGGGTCTCCATTCGTCAAAAAAGTCTACAGCGTTGTCTCCCCACCTGGATACCCCCAGTGCCCCGCAGAGGCAGTGGCAATGCCCCATCCCACCCTAGGCTCAAAGTACGAATGAAGCCACAGTCTCCCGCCCATGAGAACCGAGCACCTCGCGGGACTCCTAAGGCGCCCGGCCACGCCCGTTCCTCCGCGGGTCGAGAGCCGGCGGCCCGAAGATGGCGGCGGGGGCGGGGGGCGGTGGGGCCCGACGGTCACTCCCAGGGCGCCCTTGACTGCCTTTCTCCGCCGCGCTACGTACCTTGCTAGCTAGAGGCCCGGCGCGTGCGCGAAGGGGCGGGGATAAGCACTTGGCGGGGCCAACCAACAGCGAGGAATCGAGGCGGCGCCCAATCAGGGCCCAGGCGGCGGCGACCGGAGTAGGCTGCGGGCGGGCAGCGTGTGTGGCGGACGCCGAACACCCGGGACCGAACCGCCCGCCTCGCTGCTTCCTGCGCGCTTCGGTCCACGCCGCGGTCCACACGCAGGAGGCTGGTGCCC
>NW_011889242.1:2454886-2493657 GCF_000151845.1 Pteropus vampyrus
AGCGCAGCAGATCGCGCAGCTCTACGGCCGCCTCTACTCGGACAGCGCGCGCCGCGTCCTCCTAGGCCGCCTGTGGCGCCGGCTGCGCGGCCGCGCGGGCCATGCCTCGGGCGTGATGGCGGCGCTCGCCGGCGTCTTCGTGTGGGACGAGGAGCGAATCCAGGAGGAGGAGCTACAGAGGTGGGCGCGGGAGCGCGCGTTCACGAGTGGCGTGGGTGGGACCTGGGGTCGCCCCAGGTGGTCCTGGGAGCGGCGGTGCGGTAGCTGGATCCTGTTTCAGCAAGACGCGTTATTTTATTTTTTATGGCTTCTGTGTGTTTGATTTGTCGGGGCTTGAAACAGCTGGACGTGTATGTTAGTGCAGGGAGGAGGCTTCGAATAGGGAGTAGGACCCCAAAGAAACATTGTAAAAAGTAAAAGCTACTGAAGGCGTGTCCTCATCTTTAAGACAGCCAGGAAGGTGCAAATTCAAGACGTGTTTTGAACTTGACCTAAGGGGATAGTCGTGCAGTTTACTTCATTCCAGATGGGACTTGGTCGGACCTGCCAGGAGAGGAGCGCTCTCTCGTGACTCTGGTGGCAGAATGATGAGGCTGGAAGGGATTTTGTCCTCCTGACAAACCGATAGCCCAGACACTTTAACCTGTAAGAATTAGGTCAGTGTTTTGCTACTATGGGACTTTGAGAGTACTGTTGCATTACTCTCTGAAATCTTGCTGTCATCATCAAAACTTGTGCATGAAAAGTGCAGTACCATTGATTGAATTTATTTGTGGTTCGAAATTTGAGCCGTTAACAGTTTTCAAGTAATCTCACGAGGGAAGCTTTGCTTTAGTTCTTGAATTTTCTCTGTATTTTCTTTTTAATAGATGTTTTTAAACTGCACTCTCTCTCCCCACCCCCCCAACTCTGAAACTGATTTTAGAAACCTAAGACTGCCCTCTCCCTGGATAAATCCCACACAAGTCTATTTATTCCAGATATTTCTTCTGTTGTTTCACATTTTTGGTTCAGTTAAAAATGGAAACACTTCAGTAAAGTTAACACTGTGACTGGAGGTGTAGCAAGCACCCAGATGCCAGGCAGCTACTTGTGCAACACTGAGTTGTGGGTAAATGCAAGCTTATCTGAAGAACTAGTAATACTTTTCCTAACAGGACAGGTGACTGTTTTACAAATGCCATTTGAAATCATAACCATAGATAACCTTATTCACAAAAAAGTTAAGCTAGCACAGTCTAGTTTCTGATATTCTTTTGCTACTTGTCCATTTGTTCTAATGAAACAGTCTCAGAAATAAAAATATTCAGGGGAAGAAAACTTTTAAATTGAAAAATTCATCAATTAACTGTTTGAATTTTTATTCTGTTTTTGATGATGAAATATCCATGTTCCACAGTGGTGAGGTCTGAAAGGAATTCCCAGTTGGACCTGTTTGGGGAAGAGGAGAAAGATCAGATAAGGGCTGCTGGGCCCCAAATGGTGGTGGGAGCTGAATGGTGTTGTGGCAGATGACTCTTTGGCCAACTTTGTGCATTTTTGTGGACACGTGTCTTGGAGCCTCTGTTTAGTAGGTCTCCCATTTGCAGGAGCTAGAGGGGAAAACAAGTTAGAAAGTGAAAGCGGTAAACATCTGAGTAACATCTGAGTCGACTGTAGCCACGATCCACTGAGGCACGGAGGTCATACCTGTTGATGACGGGGCCCAGGATTCTTTTCACTTCCCTCCCTTTACTTGTCTCTCACAACCCGGAGGCATTTGAAACACTTTTGGTTCTAATCCAACCCCTAAAGGGATAGCGCTCTGAGTTAACCGGCTTGGGACTTTCAGAAGCTTAGATAAAGGCCATCAGAACACTTAAGGTGGCTTTTTTGACCCTCTCCAGGGTTATAGTAAAAGCTGTCATTAAACATTTCACTGTTCTGTTCAAGCTTGAATTCAGTCATAGACTTAAAATTTGATCAAGTTTTCCATTTTGAGGATTTTAAAATGTTATCTCAATAAGGAGGCAAATAATATGCTATTCAACTACCTTGGTTGTGCGGTAGTTCCATAGGTCTTCGTTCTGATAGTTCATCATGTTTATATTTTATTGAATAAAATATTCTTGGTCCAGATGAACTTTTTTGCTTAAGCGTTTAAGTATTCTGTTAGCTTTAACGGAGGGACTGCCGAGGTTGTCATAGCTAGCTTAGAATGTCTTGGATTTTGTTTGTTCTGGTGAGATGGTTTTGGGTAGCTTCCATAATGGAGCACAGTTCAGTGTGCCTGGGGACAAGTGCATTTCTTTCATCGTTAATGGAAGAAGAGCATAATTGTTCCATGAACCCTAAATCACAGCCTTTGGCTCTTCTGTGCTGTTGCTGTACCAACTTGTCCTGGTACAAGCTAATTTTGCTATTGCTGTCTCTGCTAAGCAGTGATGGGGTGTGTAAAGGATGTCTCTTTGCATGTGTGCTTTAAAGTGGTGTGTGTTTTTTCTTATGATATTCATAATGAAATATTTGTCTATTCAGAAAATATTATGTCTATTCAGAATGAAAAAGAACCTTGCTTTTTAATTCTCGTGCTTCAGAACATCTTAATAAATAGGATCTCATTAATCTAGCAACAGGAAGAACATCTGAGAAAAGAAGGGAGCCAGGTGTAGAAATTAGGTCTTTTATTGCTTGGTCAGGTATTCTTACCCAATTGGCTTCAATTAAACAAAAAAGGTAAACTTTCAGCTGGCATCCTGTGAGCGAAGGGCAAACCTTAGGGAAAGACGCATTAGTAATATTTGATTGCTTTGGAACATAAGGAAAATTTACAGAAACAGAAAGAGGAAGGAAGTTAAGAAATATGAAAGGCTAGGAAAAAATGTTCCATCAACCTCCCTGTTTTTTAAGTTACAGTTCATTGCTCTAGAAATTTGAGTAAATAAGTGCCAAGCAAGTCTCATTGGCTGTTCTCCCATTTCTGTCTTCCAGGGCATCCAGAATACTTTTAACCTTTCAGTATGCTGTTAACTTGATAACCTGGTCAATAAAAAGCCCTTTTGGCTTAAAAGAACTTTTTTTTTTTAACCACTGTCACTTGTGGGTATTTTGCTGATGTACCCTTCTTAGATCCTCAGAACTAACTATGTAACAGCAGACTTGAATTTTTTGAGATCGTCTTCGCTATTTTCCATTAACCAGCTGAGATTATTTTTATTATTTTTCATTAACCAGCTGGCCCAGAATTGCAGTGAGCTAGGTGATGTCTTTTATTTCTAGGTGTGTCCCATAACAGTTGTCCTTGAAAGTCTCTAACTTTGACAGTAGTTTGGAATTTGAGGAGAGGAGTCTGTGAAATGAGTCAATTGTCTTGCTGAAATTGCTAATTATGGGGATGGCTTTCTTTGAATCATTTTGGAGCCTTATGCCAGGCTCTGCACTGAGGCAGCACCCCGTAGATGAGCCAAATGTGCTTATACTTACTCTGTCTTCATGGGTTTATGTCTTCAGTTTCCATAGCTCAGTCCCGCCTTTCTCAAATATTGAAATGACTCTCGTTTTAGAGGAAGAGGAGCATTGGCTGTCGTTCCCTGATCCTCTTATCAATCTGCTCGTTCTGTTACTATTTGGAGAATAATCTTTTTTGTCCTTCTTTTCTCCCCTACTGCTTGTTTAAGTCTCTTGGATAAGAAGGTTTGGACACCCATCCGGCCCAAATGAGATTTGGCACAAATCTTGTGAAGACGCGGTGAGAGGTTTCCCATTCCTCCATTGCAGCAGAGTGACTAGCTTTGTGCACCTGCATGCTCATTACGTCTGTCATGCCAGCATTTCGCAGTTGAGGCCCTTCTGAGATTTTTGAACCTGAGGACAACAGTCGTTTACGTTTTCATGAGGCGATCTTGCTCCAGCATTCATGTCGTTTCTTCACAAGACATTTCTTACCCCCTTAGGAACTTAATCTCATAATTTTAACCAAGGCCACCTAGTGTCCTTTAATTATGCATGAGAGGCAGATTAAACAATGGATCAGAGGCTCTGTACCACGAGGAGTCTTAGGCCGTTAAAAATATTGCTTATAGTTGTATACTTTAATTTTCTTAAAACCTTATTCCTGTGTAATTTAATGAGCCTTTGATGTGTTTTCACATATTCTTGCCTTTCTTCATTACGTCATAAGAATGATATTTGAAAATGATGCCTATTTTTAATTAAAGGATGTTTTACTAGTCCTGAAAGGTGCCATAATGGGCGCTGTGTGATGCCTGACTTGTTCTGCCAGCAAATACAACTGTGGTTTTACTTTGCTTTCTCTGGAAGATCTCATTGCCTAAAGTTCCTTCCCTGTTTCTATGTGTGTTTGCAGTGGTAGCGGTCAATCCTATTTTGCAACTTTTAATTCAAATTAAAACTTTCTTAATGGTTAAATCTTTCTCATCAGAACATCAGTGTAGTTTGTACTGGCTAGAGTTCTGGTTGCAAACAAACTGATATTGGTTAACTTAAGCCAAAAAGGAATTAATCAGAAAGGTGTTAGGTCACTTAGAACAAGGACTAGAAGGCCAGAGTACAGGCTGGCCAAGAGAGCAACCGAGACCAGCCCAGGGGTGGTAATCCTAGGGCCGTGTTGTTGCTGGTTTGTTCCCTCTGGATCATTTGCACTGCCCACTCTCAGCTCCGTCAGGATCGCTGAATAGTCTCCGGAAGGCCCTGTGCCTCCTATTGCTTCCTCAGAATTCAAAGCCTCGACTGGAAAGCTCTGATTAACCTTGCTTAAATAAATGAGCAGTTGTGCTCTAGCTGAGAAGGAGGCTGCATCCCACCTGTTTTGGTATTCTCCCCAGAAGAAAAAAGATTTCAGGCAGTCAGAACAACAAATGTCTCCCTATGGAAATATTTTCATCTAAGTCCAAAGTTTAAAATTCAGACAATAGAATTTTAGAACTAATAGAAACCTTCAAGAAATAATGTCCTCACTCTACAAGTGAGAACAGGAAGGGGCTTTCAGGTAAAATGACTTGCATGAGATCACACAGCTGGTTGGTGGAGCCAGAACTAAAACATGATCTCTTCACTCACCGTCGCTTTGTATTGTTCTAAACTTTTAATCTTGGGTTGCCAGTATACTTTGAATTTTTTGTTTTTAAAGTAATGTAATAATGTAATCTTTTAATAACAATTTGAACTGTTGAGGCCTACTTCTATATTTATTTATTTAATTTATTCAGTAAACATTTGTCGAATGGCTGATGATTACCAGGCACTTGCTGGTAGCTTGGAATAAAATATGAAAAAGACAGATTCTGGGGCATTAGGGAATTATAATTTATTAAGGAAGGCAGATATAAAGATAGATTAATTATAATATGATATATTTCTATAGAGGAATAAAAGTAAATGTATATGGTTAACTCTGCCTAGAAGTTACCCTTGAACCTTGTATTTTTTTGAAGGTTGAAGAGACGTGAAAGGGCATTACAGACACAGTGTATCAGTGGTTGGTGTCTTCCTTGGTCTTGAATCATGGAAGAGTTGTATATGACATAGATGCCAACAGTCTTTCTTTCCCGTTAGTTAAAGGTTAAGGGTAAAGTAAAAGCCATGTTTAGAAACAATAATTATAAAATGTTTCAGATATATAAAAAGGTTTAAAGAATAACATGAGTGTTACAAATAGTTATTTTTAAGGATAAAGTATTATAAATAAAGCCTTCTCTGTACCCTTTCCAATCGAAATCTCTCCCCCACAGATTATCTCAATTTGTTGTATTTTATTCCCATCTGTGTTTTTATACATATTTGCATCCTTAAATGATTTTAATGACACATAGTATGATAATATGGTATTATTTTGAATGTTTTAAACCTTTATGCAGTCCGGGACTAACAAACTGAATCCAGCAACACATAAAAAGGATTATATACTATGAACAAGGGGGATTTATCCCAGAAAAGCAAGTTTAGTTTATCACATAAAAATCAGGTTAGTACACCACATTAAAAGAATAAAGGACAAAAACCACATGACCATCACAATAGATGCAGAAAAAGCATTTGACAAAATCCAGCCTCCTTTCATGTTTAAAAAAGACCAAAAAAACAAAAAACCTTCAACAAACTAGGAATGGAAGGAAACGTCCTCAGCCCAATAAAGGGCATCTGAGAAACACAGCTCATAGCATGGCGCTGGTGAGAGGCTGGGAGCCCCCCGGATCAGGAACAAGACATGTGGCTGCACTCACCACTTCTATTCAGCATTGTACCACAGTTCTTGCCAGGGAAACCAGGCAAGACAAAGAAGTGAGAGGCGCCCAGCGACAGTAGATTAGTGGTTGCCAGGGACTGGGGGGCAGCCAGACAGTGGACATTTCTCCAAAGATACACAAATGGCCAATAAGCACATGAACATAGTTCAACTTCGTTAGTCTTTAAGGAAATACAAATTGAAGACCACATGAGATACCACTTCACACCCGCTACGGGTGCTATAACCTAAAAGATGGACAATAACAAGTGTTGACAAGGATGTGAAGCAGTTGAAACCCTCATACATTGTTGTGACTATAAAATGGTGCAGCTGCTTTGGAAAATAATTTGGCACATCCTCAAAAAGTTAAACATAGAGCGATCATGACCCAGCAAATCCACTCATAGGAGTCTACCCAAAATGGGAAACCTACATCCACACAAAAACGGGTACACAAATGTGCACAGCAGCATTGTTCATAACAGCCAAAATGGCAGTAGCCTAAATGCCCATCACCCAATGAATGGATGCACAAAACGTGATG
Organism: Pteropus vampyrus; assembly: GCF_000151845.1. Lineage (NCBI taxonomy): Eukaryota > Metazoa > Chordata > Mammalia > Chiroptera > Pteropodidae > Pteropus > Pteropus vampyrus. The sequence continues at coordinate 2,461,657 of NW_011889242.1, forward strand.
TATCCACACCATGGAATATTATTCAGCCATAAGAAAGAAAGAAAGTACAATGTGAATGAACCTTGGAAATAAGTGAAAAAAGCCAGACACGAGAGATTATATATTGTATAATTCCATTTTTATGAACTGCCCAAATAGGCCAGTTGTAGAGACTGCATTAATGGTTGCCAGCAGCTGTGGGGAGGTGGGAATGGGGATGACTGTTGATGGGCACAGGTTTCTTTTGGGGATGACGAACATGTTCTGGAATTAGTGGTGATGTCTGCGCAACCTTGTAACTATACTAAATAGCACTGAATTCTCTGCATAACTTATATACTGTAAGAATCATCCTTTTATGTAAGAATCATAAAAGGATGATTCTTACAGTGTATAAGTTATACCTCTTTAAAATAGAGGAGGGAAAATATAAATACTTTCTAATGTAATAGGAAGACAACTCAAAAAATGGACAGAAGTTTTCAAATGACCTTTCATAGTCATAAACCTTCATAGTTAACATCCAAGGGCCAGTTGTGTGCCAGGTACTAAGCATGTCACGTATAAGTTTAATTTTCAATCAACCTTTGAGGTAGGTCCTATTATCCCCATTTTATGGGTTAAGAAATAGGTAATGGTTACATAATTTCATAGTCTAGTTAATGAATGTTGGAGTAGGACCCACACGCGGAACTCACGTTTTCATTCACTCCACTTTATGCTATTTTAAACCCATGCTGTTCTTGCATGAGTCTTTGTGTGGACATTTCATTTCCCAGTGCTGCCTCCAGCCAGCTGCACCAGGCCTGTTGTTTTCCTCCCTTCCAGGTCCATTGATGAGATGAAACGGTTGGAGGAAATGTCAACTGTGTTTCAGAGCTCTGGAGTTGAACGGCACCCTCCAGAACCAAAATCGCAAACAGAAGGGAATGAAGATTCAGGGGGCAAAGAGCAGCCGTGGGAAATGGTGATGGATAAGAAACACTTTAAGCTGTGGCGGCGCCCCATCGCAGGCACCCACCTTTACCAGTATAGAGGTGAGTCCAGCCTGGCTGCTGCTAAATGTGCCCCGTGCTCCAGACTTGTCTTCCTCATACTCTCTAAATGGTTTCTTTGGTGGTTTCTCAGGAAGCTGCCATGGTTTACTGTTGGTTGTTGTTCCTCTGCCAGATGATAAGAGTCTCGGGTGTCTTTGCTATACTTTGCTTTAGGTCGTCTTTGTCCGACTCTGCTGCCCCAGTGTGACTTCTAGCTCCTGAATCTGCCCTTATGATCCGTCGGTACTATAATCAAAATGCAGTTATGTGATAGGAATAAAGCGAGTGATGACGGTGTAGCAGATATCTCTCATTCTTTCTTGTCATTCTAGTCTTTGGAACCTACACAGACGTGACACCTCGGCAGTTCTTCAATGTTCAGGTGAGAAATTTTTTCTTCCCAGATTTGGAGCCCCTAAGCCTAGAAATCCACTTCCCACTGCCCACATGCATAATTTCTGGGACTCGGGCAGTGCTTTGGTACAGCCATCCATCTCCTTACCCCTCATCTCGCATTGAATACGCTTGGGTAAACATTTGATTTTTAATTTCTTTGTCCAGTGGAGACAAAACCAATTCTGCCCTTTATCTCACAGGGCTGTTTAAAGATTAGCTAGAGGTATGGATTTGGATGCTTTCATGTGTTGTATAAGGCTTTACGGGTTTTTTCCCCCCTAAACAATGGGAGGATAAGTTAAATACCTGGCCCTTTATTCAAAAACCTTCAGTATGTATTTCCTAAAACTAGACATACTCTCTTAACTAACTATGGTACCATTATCAAAGTGAGTAAACTTAACGTCAATTCAACACTTACATAACCTTCTGTTTGTATCCTGTTTTATATGTGGATCCAGCGGTGTCCTTTGTAGTGTTTTCCCCTCTGCGGGTGGTTGGGATTTAGTAGCCTGGAGCATTTCCACAGTGAGGGTGTTTCAAACTAGGATGAAGAGTCTGTTCAAAGACCACTTTCTCCTTGGGGCAACAAGTGTCTCTCCTGGGGGAGGCAGGTCACCTGGAGTTCTAGTTCTAGGAAAGATTGTTTCCTTCCTGGACTTTTCATTCTTTTTGCTGGATTTTCAGTAACTAATTGATGATTATAAAACCCACTCTAATATGCTAGTGCACACTTTTCTCTAAGCACTGAATTTTGTCTAAAAATTTACATGGAATTTTTGTTGGTTTGGATGTGCGTGATATGTGTCTTATTTTGAAATTCCTTAATCACCGGTGATGTTAGGAATTTAAATATGCTGCTTGCATTTCTTCGTGTGAGGCATCGGCTCATACTTTTGTACTTTTTGTCTGGTTAAAACTTTTTAGACTTGTTTCATCCTTACAGATTTATATCACTTTCTATTGTATCTTCTTCAGACATAACCATTACAGTATTTTTCCTCACACTGTTCTTTGGTTTGCCTTTTTACTTAAAAAATTTTATGATTTTTTAATTTTTATTTTAAAAAATTTTTATGTCTTTTTCTGGTGTTAAGGTTCACTTTCAGAATAAAGGTGTTGGCCTATAAGAAGGGGTTTTAAGAACCTCATTCATGGTAAACACAGCCATGTCTTTCCTAAATACTCTTCGGCTCTGTCCTTTAGGTTCGATCACTGTTTTGGAACAAGGTCCTTGGTTGGGTCAGAGGCCAAGCGCCTGGAGAAGCTTCGACAGCTTTGTTTTGAATCTCTTAGGTCTTCATGGTCTTTTCTGTCTCCACAGCTGGACACGGAGTATAGAAAAAAGTGGGATGCCTTGGTCATCAAACTGGAAGTGATCGAGAGGGACGTGGTCAGTGGTTCCGAGGTCCTTCACTGGGTAACCCATTTTCCTGTGAGTGTTTTTACTCCTGCTTTTCCTTCTGTCACATCCACGTGAAACTGAGCAATAACGTTGGCCTTCCTTTTCCTCAGTATCCGATGTACTCACGGGATTATGTATATGTACGGCGGTACAGCGTGGATCAGGAAAACAATGTGATGGTGTTGGTGTCGCGGTATGTGCCATTACCTGGAGTTCCTGCTCATCCCATCAGCTGGGTTCTTCATGCATGCTCTCTGCATCTGCGGCGGGTTTGCGTGTTCTTGGGGCCCTTATGGTGAAGCCCGGGCCCCACCTGTCTCAGCCAGAATGTGAGATGGAAGGGATACATGCTTTTCTTTAAACCATTTCTTCAGTTTCTTAGTGTTGATAATTTTAAAAAGAAGTGCTCTGTCTTCAGCACAGCCCAGTGAGCCAGGTTTCACCAAGGAGCACGCCTTGGTTTTAGAACTTGGCTTGTGTTCATTCGTCTCAGTGACTCCTGTGTTACATTTTAAATATTAGAGCCAGCTAGTTAGCTTTTCCTGTTAGTCTTAGTGCCTGTGCTGCTATGTGCAGACATCATGCAGCTGCCTTACCTCTTCCCCTCACTAGAGCTGTGGAGCACCCCAGTGTGCCAGAGTCCCCAGAGTTCGTGCGGGTCCGGTCCTATGAGTCCCAAATGGTTATCCGTCCCCACAAGTCATTCGACGAGGTAAGTTTCACATCATTGAAGAGGTGACATGGATTACCAGGGACGCTTTTCTTTTTCTTTGCATTGGGGAGGCAGTGGGTCTCAGGACCCACTGGAGCTTCTAGAAGCACCATGCTAGGCTGTGGGCTGAGCGCTTGCATTTTTAGGAGTCCCCAGTGAGACAGAGGCTGGGGGTCTGGGAACCACACTTAGGGAGCCTCTACTGTGGGCTGGTGTACCTGGGGGACCCCTAGGAAGAAGTCCCATGTAGCTGAGGGACAGTCAAAGAAGGTGATGGCTTGGTGTGGCAGCATTCTTTAGGGTTTAGGGCGAGTCCTTTTTCCATCAGAATGTCACTGCAGTGACACAGTTTTTCTGGACTTCTTTTTCCTCGTCTGTAAGATGAAAGCCTTAGACCAGAATTCTCTGCCTTCTTTAAAATTCTGTGACCTTTCTTTGAAAGTATTTTCTTCAACTTAGGCGTTTGTTTTTGCTTTTTTGGCCAGATCTCTGTTAAGTGTACATATTGATTCCAGTGCTTGCTGTTTTTAGTTCTATTTCACTTTATAATGGTATTTTTTTTTCTCTCTGTCACTATTGTTATGTTTTAGAGCTATATGAACTGTGTTCTTCAGGTGTTCTGCTTTTTCATCTAGTTGTTGTGTTTATACTGCCTGAGTGGTATATTAAATATGACAGAAAAGTGGTGGTTCACCTCAGTGTGGTATTTGGCTCTCTTTTACTGGGAAATTTTTTTTTTTCCTTTTTTTTTTTGGTATTTACTTCTGTACCATTTTTAGAGCAGTATTTTTCAAACCATGGATTGCTACCCATTCATGGGAGACAAAATTAATTTGGTGCATTATGACCAGCTTTAAAAAAAAGGAAAACAGTAAGAGAGAGAAGCTATCAGAATATAAGTGTATTTCCTGCGATTTTTATTTGGTTACATAAGTATGTAGGAATGAATGTGTGTCTATGAGAGAGAGAAACAGTTGCAATGTAAAAGAGATTATTTACAGTGTGCTATATTTAAAAATGTTTGTAAGTCCTCGCTTTAGAGGAAAGGAAAGAAGTAAGGCTGCTGTCATGGCTAATTACCTTTGGGAAGGGGAGCCTGGGTCAGGCTGGGGACAGTGTGGGAGGCAGACGTATGCTTCACTCTCCTCCTTTATGGGGCTTTTCAAATTTTAACCTGTCCTCCATGTATTTCCTATTTGAAAAAAAGTGACTTGGGTTCCAGCATTGAGTTCCTGCTTTCAGAAACCATGAGCATGAGGCAGGCAGGCGTAGTTTAGCTCCTAGCAGTATGTGGTGCATCTAGTAGGCACCTGCTAAGTAACTTCTCTGGCTTGGGGTGGGGGAATACTGGGAATTCTCTGTATCATTCTTTCAGTATATTTGTGGCAAGCTCTTAGGAAAAAGGTAGGGCTTGTAAAAAGGCAGGCAAACTACAGATGGAGGAAAACAGAAAGGCCCTGGAGGGAGAAGACATGACTCAGCAAAGACAAAGAGTGAATCCCAGTGCTCCGAGACTACTTGGAAAGGCACTTGGGGAGGAGTGACCAGTGACATTGACCCGCACTGAGGACACTGAGAGGCAGCTGAGTTTGGACTTGGCTGATGGGAAGTAGATCATTGAGCCAAGGTGTGGTGTTTTGTTTGTCTTACTTTTTATTATGGAAAATTTGAAATGTATGCCGAAAATAAAGAATTAGTGAGAACCCGGTGTATCCATCCCAGCTGCAACAGTGATCAACTCATGGCCAAACTCTGTACCTGTTCCTGTTCCCTTCCCCAAGTCCTAGCTTTGCTACAGAGGAACCCATGGATGAATTCTGTAGGCTGTTCAGTATTTATCTCAAAAAGAGGTTTTTTAAAACATAACCTCAGTATCATAATGACCCTTACTATCAAATAGTCAGTGTTAGATTTTCCTGATTGTCCATAATTTTTTTGTAGTTGGTTTATTTGAGTCAGGATCCAAATGAGACCCAGACACTGCAGTTTGTTCACCCTCTATCTTGAGTCTTGAAATCAATCCCTCCGTTTTTCCCTGGTGGTTGTAGTTGTTGAGGAGCAAGGTTCTTTGTCTTGCTGACCGTTCCTGTAGTGTCATTTTACATGCTCCTCTGTCCTCTACTGAGGAAAAGGAAGGCCAACGTTATTGCTCTGTATTTCCTGGATATTTATTGGTAGGTAGATACAGAGGCTCGAACAGATTCAGGTTGTTTGTTTAGGGCCAAGACCACTTTATTAGAAGGCTACTGGTGTCTGATTGTCCCTTTTGTTGTGAATTTAGAAATGATTGAGGATCATTGCTCTGATTCATCATTTCATTAGGATTACAAAATGCTGATTTTGTAATTCCTTCATTCATTCTTTATTTATTTTCATTTATTAGTGGAAATACTTTAGCTATTTGGTTTCATCAGCTATTTGGTGTCCTATAGTTTACACAGGAAAGGGAAATAAGAGAAATGCTTAATTTGTTTCCTTTATATTATGGTTTTCAAAATAATGAATTGGTTCTTTCAACTGGGGTTTCTCCAGAGGTAAAGTTTTTTCTTTATTTTCTAATGCCATTAAAAACTCACAGATTTACCCATATGTAGTTAGCTTTGGTTCATTATTAATTACGTTTATCCTTATAGATGCTCACATTGCCCCATGTTTGGCCTTTGGGAGCCTGTCTCACCGGCCTGAGTCCTTGGACTTGACCTCAGGAGCGCTCTTTTTTTCTGGTGTTAGAGAATGTCCCAGTTCCACCTTGTGTAGTATAAACTCTAAACCTGGGACATTTTCTTCAGGGAGCCCTAGGTGCTCTTAAGGAAGCATCATTTAAGTACCACCATTTGTCCTTGGGATCGCTCAGAGCCACTGGCCTGCTCATTGTTTTTAGGCTTTTCAGAATAAATAAATTCTAAGTGCATACTAATATTTAGGATATGTTGATTCAAATTCAGGACAGTAGAGTTTTTATGTATATTTTATATCTTACATCTGTCCTCTTTCTCTGTGATGAAAAATTCAGTTCTCAACTCATCGCCTTCAACATAATTACTCATTTGCTTTTACCTAGAACACACACACCACCAGCCTCAGAGCAGTAATACCAACAAGATCAGTAATGTGATGACAAGAAGTTTGTGTTTCTACCATCACATAAGACATATTCAGAGTAATTTGGCTCATACTCCTATTTCTTTTACCCAGTTCCTTCCTTTTTCACAGAGGTATCTATTGTTTTGGTTTTGGCTTCCTTTTTTAACATAAGTAGTGGATGAGAACCCAGTTCTTTTGACTTCCCAGTCTAGGTGTTTTTTTTTTTTTTTGAGAAGAATAGTCTTTTACATGTATTTAACCCATTTATCCTATCGCCAGCCTTGGTGGTGAGTGCCTTTCCCGTGTCCTGGCTTTACTTCCCCTTCCTCTTTCCTTCCATAGTATTCCATCTGTTGCTTGTTTATGGTATTCATTTATCCCAATTGGAAGCACCCGAGGGCAAGGACTCGTGCCAGGCAAATAGCAAACATTCAAACATAATTCAACAGTTCACTCAGGGAAAAAGAAGGTAGATTTCAGTATAAAGACACAAGAGTTTAAAGTCTAGATCTGCCACCTGACGTTGCGTCCAGTCTGCCTCAAGAAGTGCAGACACACATGTCCCCTTTGGTTGGGACATATGTGGCTCAGATGTCTCCTAGGGCCAGGACACCTGTGCCTCTCCTTATCCCTGTACTCCACTGTGTCAGCAGCGAGAGAGCTGAGCCAGAGAGAGTGGGTGTGTGGGCCCTGCGCCTAGAGTCCTGGGCTTGTCTTGGCTCTCGAGGAGTACAGGGGGCAACCTTGGGGACATTACCTAACCCCTGCTGAGTTTCCTGACAGAGCTTGCCTGCTGGGGTTGTTGTCGGGCTGAAGCAGTTCCTGCCACAGAGTTAAGCGCTATGTAAAACGTTTGCTGCTCGTAGCAGTAGAGTTAATACCATTTTGGTACAGATTAAGGTCTTTAAACATCAGGGGTATGTGTTGGGGTCCCCAGGACCACCCCTACTTTCGGAGATTGACGAGAAGGGCTCATAGGCAGACTCAGCACATAGTTGTCCTCACGGCTAAGATCTAGTGCAGTTGTGTAGCAAGGACAGCGGGTCACGAGGGGAAGACAGGTGGAGTCTGGAGGGGCCCACATGTAGGCCTCCTGTGCTCTCTTTGCCACGAGAGCTGCCGAAAGCACATTCTTCTCCCAGTGACAGAAGTGCCCAGAGAAGCCTGTCAGAGCCTAAGCCCTGAGATTTTTTCCGGGGTTGGTCATGTAGGCACCCTCTGCCCAGCACATGCCCATACTGTAGAGCCCCAGAGGGAGTCAGGGCCTGGGGAGCTGCCTCGGCAGTCTGTGGAGAACACTCAGAGCCAGGCTTCCAGACCAGCCGAGGACCAGCCTTGCAGCGAGCTGCCTGCAGGTGTCAGCTCCCATGCCCGGGACTTGGGTCATCCTTACCTTGTGGGCTGGAGGCTGTGGTGCATGGGCCAGGTGCCCTCACTTCCCTGTTCTTCTTTTCCAGAATGGCTTTGACTACTTGTTGACATACAGTGACAATCCCCAGACCGTGTTCCCTCGCTACTGTGTTAGTTGGATGGTTTCCAGCGGTGAGTGGGCGCGCACAGGCCCAGGAGCCTGGGTTGAGGGGCATTTTGTTTTTCTTGAGCTTCTTAACAGCAGCGAGAAGGTTAGTGCTTGTCTCACCAGAGCCCTCTGGGGATGTTAAACGTCCTTCCCAGCTGGTGCTTGAACACTGCGAAGGAAACTCCCAGCGGGGGTTGGAGTGATGGGAAGTATGGATCCCAGAAAGGAACTTGTGCGCAGAGAGGAGTTTTAAGAAGAACATCTGCTTAATGCCTTAAATATGGATGGTGGATGTTGATGCACTTACGTTTTCTCCTTGGATAGTGTTGGCGGCCGTAAATCTGCCATAGTAGGCATAAATCTGGGAGTAGGACAGTCACCTGGAGAAAAGGGCAGCGCCTGTCCTAAGAAAGGCCGCGTGTCATGCTGTATGCACTTTTCCCTTCTAGCCCCTTGCCTCAGCAAGCACCCTGATGTGATTTTCTAGCAGCTTCTTGTACTTCAGGGGGAGAATGGAGAGGAGATGAGGTGTTTCTGTGTGACATTTGTCTAAATGAGATTGACAGATATGTAGGCTGTGCCACTGATCAGTGATGTTTTCATCACCTGAAGGAGCATGTGGGACTCGCGTAGCCTGAGCGGGAGCCCTTTTTAAAGGCTTTCGAGGTCACGGATTGTTTTCATTCTCTAGACACTGAGCGGCAGCTGCCACTGAGGCTGTGATTTCTGTGAGGAGGGGTGGGCTCTCTCATGAAGGAAATAAAGCCTTCTGATTTTGAGCCCAGTGCTGGTTTGTCTGCCAGCCTGCTCACATTTCCCTCTCCCACAGGCATGCCAGATTTCCTGGAGAAGCTGCACACGGCCACTCTGAAAGCCAAAAACATGGAGATCAAAGTCAAGGACTACATCTCATCTAAGCCACTGGAGATGGGCAGTGAAGCCAAGGCCACCAGCCCGTCTCCTGAGCGGAAGGGCGAGGGCAGCCGCAGCCCTCCTCGGATCGAGTATGCGTGAAGGCTTTGGGGTGAGAAGGGACAGGCTGCTCCTAGCCTTGCCCCGGTCCCTCACCCTCTGCCACAGAACGGGGACACGTATTAGAAGGTGTCTGCTGTAACCACCAGTGCAAGATAATTCAGTAACTGCTGTCTGGTTTCATTCAGAGCCTTTGTTGCTCTTTATCAAAACAGAAGGAGGAGGCTTCTGTGGGGCGTTGTCACATTCTCAGGCCAGGCATTTTGCAATTCAGTATTTCACTGAGCGAATCTGGAACAAAGCTGACCTCAGGCCAGAAGGAGACAGCTTGTTTTGCTTCCCTGAGTAGTTCCTCTGCCCACATTCCAGTTCCCACCATCGGATCTGAGCACTGGGACTCCTCCACCTCCAGGTTGGACTGGGAAGGGCAGTCACCAGTTGATGGTTTGGTGAGGGGTCTTTGGGAGTGCTCTTGGCACAGTCCTAGTGTTGCATGGATGTGAACTGCTGTGTGGCCATGTAAGTGCCTTGTCCTCACCTTGCTCCTGCCTTTAGGAACATAAAGTCTGCACCAAGAAATTTCTCTCTTTGCCTCCCAGATATCACCCCTTCGACTATCCACGGCTGCTCTTGTTGGTGGGCCTGTCCTTTGTCAGGCTGGGCATCTCCGTCCTCGGCTGTTTACCAAGAGCCCTGGGAAGCGAATCCTTTTAGAGAGTAGTGTTCTCTGTCATCAGTGTTTTGATAGGGTCAGTGGAGATGCTCAAAACATCACACCATTTTTTTTTTTTTAATCTTCATGTCAAAAAGTAGGAATTGGGGAGTTAAATAGAATTTCTGCACAGTCCGCTGTCCAGAAAACCCCACTTTGATTCAGGCATTTTCTACACAGGTTTGACTGGATGCTGAGGACCCATCCTCCTGGAATGGCTAAAGGCAGAGGAGGTGCATTTCGCTCCCCAACACTGGTCTAATGGGATGTGGTTTACATGGCCCTCTTGTTCTTCTGGAAGTTCCTTCTCTTCAGATATAAAATAAAAGCGAACTACGTTGTTCAGACGAAGTCACAATCTGATGGTGTCACTTTGGCCTCGCTGATTCGGCTTTTGGTCATGCTGCCATCTGACAGGAGACCAAGATCAAGTTTTAAATCCTCTTGCCTCCCTTTTTTTCCTTGAATGACTAGATTTTCCTTTTTTTTTTTTTTCCTATTTAGATCTAACCCTGAGACTAACGTAAGCCACTTGACCTTTTTATTGCCTGTGAAGTTTTGTGCCAAGGAAATGACCAGTGTTTCTTGTCCTGTCTTCTCTGAGTCGTTGGCAGGGTACAGGTGCGTCCAGCAACCCCAGCTTCTTCCTTTGGTCGTTTCTCTTCTGAGGACCTGACAAGCCAGCGGGGAGGCCCTGGGTTACATCTGAGCTGAGGGCCTGTGACCGTTGGGTATGGGTGAGAGGGCGTGTGAGTGCACAGGTGCCACCGAGGCTTGTTGCTGCTCATGTTCTGATTTGGGGGAATTGACTGTGCTCTTGGGGTCTGTCTGTATAGTTACTGATATCATCGTAATGATTTCACTTCTAACTGTGACATTTTTATCAAACGTGTGAATAAATACATATTGGTACAAAAGAGTGTTTGTTTTTAGACAGATGAGGGTGGGGAAACCTCGCATAGTGCTCTTATTGCTTCTCTCTGATCACAAAGCGTGAGAAGGGTGTTTCTGCTTGTGGGACCAGTGCGGCAGGGGCTGGCTCTGTCCTTCCTGGTGTGGCTGACATAACCACGTGTCTTTTTTAGACAGCCCTTTCTGGGTGACCAGTGGGCAGCTAAAAACAAGCCATCTGTTTCTACTTTCTTGTCCTGATCTCCTAAGCCATGTCTTTTGCTTTTAAAGTAGAAACAATGCGGAGAAAATGGTGGCAGAGCTTCTCTGATAAAACATGGAAGGGAGCTGTGGCGGGGGGCAGGGAGCTGTGGCGGGGGGCAGGGAACTCGAGCAGGCCCAGGTCTGGAGTTGTGGGGGGCACTTCAGGACCCCGCTGAGGGGGCAGTGACGGGCTCAAACGTGCTTGGCCTGTGGGTAGCAGGGTCACACAGGCAGTTCTGCTAGGGTGCAGATCCATTCCAAGAGGACTGAGACGACCATAGTGGGAATTTAGAACTTGTGCAGTTTTGCCTGTGGGAAATAGGGTGAAGGCCGGCACACACCCACACTCTTTGCAGCCCTCTTCCAAGTGTCTCTGAGGTAGTCTCTGGAGAGACACCTGTCCTTGCAGACTCTTTGTCAGGCACACACGTGTCTGTCTAAACTAAATTTGGGGAGCTGGCTCTTGGCCTTGCCCCTGCCACAGAGGCCACTGCGCAGCGCCCCTGGCATGGTCCCCAGGCTCCGTGAAACTGACAAGGAGCAGCTGAGCTTACCTAGAGCAACGTGCCTGGTGCCTGGCAGCTCTGACTCCAGAGCTTCAGTGAGGCTTGGACTCACCTCCCACCTCTGAGCAGCAGAGGTGGCTCCGCTTTCCCAGGCTTTGTCACCAGTAGCTGCAGAAGGCCCCCTGCTTCTTGTCTGGAAAATTTTCATATATTGAAAAGCTGGAAATAATAAGCCTGCGGACCCTCCTGCCCTTGTGGGGAGTCAAGAACTTGCTGTAGTTTGTGCTTTACCTTCTCTACATAAACTTCACTGCAGACTGAACTGTGTCCCCTTAACGTGCATACTTTGGAGGCGACTGGGATTAGGTGGGTCTGAGGGTACGGTCCCCACAATGGGATTAGTACCCCTGTAAGAAGTGACACCAGAGGCTGGCTTGTTCCCTCTGCCACGTGAGGACACAGAAGGAGCTGTCGGCAAGCTTCAGAGGGGAGGGCACTCACCAGGAATCAGCCAGCACCTCCACCTTGGACTTTTAGCCTCTAGAAATATGAGATAAATTTCTGTTGTTTAGGTCTGTTTTGTTATGGCATGCTTTTTCATGAGGATCTGAAAGGTGCAAACGTGATACTTCACCCCTGAACTTTTGAGCATGCTTTTTATGCCAAGAATGTTCTGTATAACCACGGTGCCATTTGCACAGGTAAATAGTACCTAGTAATTTACTCCACATTCAAATTTCTCCAGTTGCTCCCCCAAAGGACTTTTCTAGCATCAATCCAGGGTCCAGTTAAATATCCCGTGTTGCATCTGTGGCTCTAGTCCATATAGTAGCTAAGTAGCCAAGTCAAGTGTAGCTTTACAGGTTGGGCAGTGGTTCTCAAACACATTAGAACTGCTAGGGGGTGAAGTGCACGATGTTAATGCAATCAGAAGGGCACAAGATGGGCAACACCCTCCCTTGATCTGCGAACTGCCAACACAAGGTGTCGTTAATTTGTCACCAGTCTTGTTGCACTGTCGGCTCACGTTCTTGGTGGTCAGATAACTGCCTCCATTACTAGACACTTGCCAGGCTGGATGCCACACTTCATGCTTTCAGGCAGGACTTCATCTCATCCTGCCACAGCCCCGGGACAATGTAGCTGTCCCTGTTTTAAAGGTGTGGAAGTAGCATCTGAGGTTAAGTAATTTTCTTGCTCCAAGTCACAGGAAGTGGGAGCCAGGATGCAGACCCGGCTTTGACCTCTCCAAAGGCACCTCTGTGGCTTCAGACTCAGTTTAGTTTCTCACAAATGCTGCAAATTCCTTCCCAGGGTGGTTGACTTATTTTGGAATCTGGGTCACAAGTGTCCTTTTTATCCATTGTTAGCTTTTGTGTGGTTTTGCCTCCTCCTACCCCTTATTCTATCATGTGATTGTCAGTTGTTTCGTGGTGCTCTCAGGAGTAATGGAAACATAAATATTACTTTTCTGGAAGCTTTGGGATGTACACCACTACTGTGACACAGGGACAGGGTGGTATTCTTGGGGACATCTTGAGATAGCATTTTCTAAAAGTACAAGTTACAAAATAACCTGTCTTTGTACCCAACACAGTAGGACAGGAGTCTGGAAATCCTTTTGAAAATGAAAATATTCTTCGTAAAACTGAGAACTCTGATTTCTAATGAATAAACTTGAAAGTTTAAAAAATTTAAAACTATAGCACATGGATGGAAGTGACCTGAATGTAAAATGTGCTTGTTTCCACAAACCTCAGTGGACACTTGATAGAGCATCATTCTTCACAGAATCCCCGGGCCGCACATTGTCACAGTTGCTTTACAGGCTTATGGTTGATTTTGGTCCATAAATGCACTTTAAAAAAATTTTCAAGCACGTAACTTATAAATGACCTAACTATTGTCTACTTTTAAAGAGCCGAACCATACCTAAAAAGGCAGAATGACTGTATGAAAGTAATCATGTTTGCGTGTTTTAATGGTTAATGCTTTTTATTGTATCTTAAAACCTTGCTGAACATATGCGTCAGGACTGTGTTCAGCCACAATATGGCCCCTGATATTCTCTGATGAGTTCTGTCTGGTCCTGTCTCCTTCCCACCCGGCTGGAGTCACTGTTATATCAGGATCTCTAGGGAGAGACTCCAGCGCTGTTCTATTTCTGGATATACTGTGGCTTGTCAAGGCTTTTCTGAAAATGGGGAGCCCAGGGCTGGACTTGGCTCTGCCCCTGGCAGGTGAACTCCGTGAGGACGGGGGCCGTGTTTGCTCACTGCCTCGGTGTCTCATGGGGTTGCTCCACCTCCATCCATGACGTCTGGTCTGCCAGTGGGAAGGAGCAAAGGGGAAAAGAGAAGTCCCTCCCGTAGGACACTTCCAGAATGGCGTACCATTTCTACTTACTGCCCAGGTGCCAGAATGCTGTCAGAGGCCATACCCAGCTGCTGAGAAAGTCTGTACCTCGAGCAGCCATGTGCCCAGGTAAAATTAGTTTTGCTGAGGCAGTACAGAATGGGAATGAGGACAACTGGCAGGCGCTTTGCTGAATCATAGCTAACATGTACCTACAGCTTTAAATGCATCACTTCAAAGACTGAAAAAGGCAAAAAATCCCAGTAGATACTGTGGGTTTGCTGGGGCTGCTATGACAAAGCACCATGATCTGAGAGGCTTGCACAGAAACACATCGTCTCCCAGCTCTGGAGGCTGGAAGTCTGGGACCAGGTGAGGTGGAGAGTTCCTTCTGAGGCTGCGAGGGAGGGTCTATCCAGGCCTCTTTGAACTCTTGGGGGGTCGGTGGCATCTTTGGTATTTCTTGGCTTATGGACGTGTCACCCTGTCTCTGCCTCTGTGTTCACATGGCCTTCTCCCTGTGTGCCTGTGTCCAAATGCCCCCTATTTGTAGGGACACTGGTTGCATCAAATTCGAGGCCCACTCTATTCCCGTGTCATCTTGAGCTAACTAATGACATCTGTAGTGGATCTGTTTCCAATAAGGTCACATCCTGTCGTCCTGGGGTTAGTAGGCCTTCAGCATATGGATTTTGAGGGCACACCATTCAATGCCCAGCAAGGGGAGAACTCAGAACACAACTGTAGAACGGCCTTTTTAATTTTATTAGTTTCAAGTATGCAGTACATTGGTTAGACATTTATATAGTTTATAAAACGATCCCCCTGATTGCTCTTTCTCTAGCTGGCTCTCCATCCAGCCATTACATTAATGCTAACTGCATTCCATATGCTGTGCTCTCCACCCCATGACCATCTATCAGCTACTAATTTGTACTTCTTTAACCCTTCAATCCATTCTCCCAGCCCTCCAATCCCCCTCCCCTCTGGCTGTCATCAGATTATCTTCTATATTTGTGAGTCTGTTTTTGATTGTTCTTTTTGTTCCTTAGATTCCCCATATAAGTGAAATCATATGGTATTTATCACTTTCTGTCTGACTTATTTCACTCCGCATAATAACCTCTAGGTCCATCCATGTCGTTACAAATGGTGGGATTTCATTTTTTTTAATGCTGAGTAATATTCCATATATATATGAACCATAACTTCTTTATCCAATCATCTGTTGATGGGCATTCAGGTTGCTTTCATATCTTGCTACTGTAAATTGTGCTGCCATGAACATAGGAGTGCATAGATCTTTATGAATTATTGTTTAGGTTTTCTTTGGATAAATACCCAGAAGTGCAGAACGGTCTTTCAAAAGAGATGGCCCCTTAGGAGTCTAGAAAGACGTCCTGGCCTGGCGGGTCTCCTGTCCTGTAGTGTCCGTGTAGCAGCAGCAGGGGGCAGGGCTGCACTGTCTGCAGAGTGACTCCCCAGTCTGCCTGTGCTGCTGGCAGGATGTCACAGCCCATAAAAGCTGAGGGTTATCTGGAGATGAGGAGGCCTCAGTCCTTGCTGCCTCCTCCTTCTTGGCCTTCCTGTACCTTGTGGCCCAGCCAGTTCCCAGTCTGGGAGGTGGGTCACCCCCAGATCCAGCCAGGACTAGTAGGCTGAGGGGGGGCCCCATCTTCCTGCTAGAACTCTCATTTGCCTGTTGTATTTCTACCCCTCTGGGAGAAGGTGCAATGATATTCAGCAAGGAATCACCTGAGGTCAACTGTGCCTGCTGGCTTCCCACAGAATTCTGAAGCCCTGGAGAAATGACACTAACATAGACAGAATGAAAGGAGTGTCACTTCCCTGTGGCAAGGAGGGGGCAGGCCAGTGTGAAGTCACTGACGAACTATGGAACACACCGAAACATACTGACTCAACACTGAGAATATTCTCGACATGCTTCTCTAGTTTGCCTTTATATCCTTTTGTCTTCCAAAGTAATAATTATGTGATTGGAGAAGTAATACATTTATTTTATACATAAAAATATAAAGTGATCTATCACCCTTACATGCCGGAGAGTCAATGTCTTTTTCTATTCCTACCCCTGTATATAACACTTCTTTTGTAGTTTTCCCTAAGCATTTGTGCACACAGTTTAAAAAGTCAAATTGTTCCTACGAAGTCCACTGTGAAATCCTCTCTCCTGCCACTTCCCCTTCCTGGGGACAGCCAGCTTCACCTCCCACGGGGATTACATTGGTATTTTCCTCCAGGTCTGTAAATAACATGTACATTACCAATCTCTGACTTTTCATTTTAGGCGTCACATGAAAATTCTTCTTTCTTCCCCCTCCTTCACCCCTCTCATCCTCTCGCCCTCCCTGAGTCGTTCTGTCGGCTTTTAGTTACAGCGTTATTTGGTGTTTATGTTGTGATGAGCTTGAAAACATCATAGATGGGACAAGGCACTGAGATGACTTCTGGCACATCTGTCTGTTTTCCTAGCGTGAGCACTCGGTGTTTCTTTTGCTCTACCGTCTGTGCCCCTTATGGCATCTCCATACTCAGGTGTTGGATTTCTCCTCACTGAGGAAGTCTGGGCAGGTGGCGCTGAGATCTCCCTTCCCCCTTGCCTGGGGTCCTTCCATGTCTGGCCATGTCCTCTGTGTCCTGTCCCTCCTCTGTCTTCCTCGATCGTTAAAGTGTCCACGGGAGGTAACATTTTTTCAGATCCTCACAGGATTTGAAGACTGTGTTTCAACAGAAATGCAAGTTGGAAATAGCTTGCTGTTAGAATTCTGGCCAAGTCTGATGACGTTTTGGTTCCTGGTCTCTGATCTGTGATGTGCAGCCTCCCCCATCTCGGCCCCCACACTGTGAGCTCGGGCTTCCTTCCTGGTTTCTGCCCGAGTTTTCTTACCTGTTGTGCTATATCACTGGACCCTCACTTGTAAATTCATGCCTTTCAGTTCTGGAGAATTTTCTGGAATGACTTCATTTTCCCTCTTCTCTCTTTTAGCCCTTCTGTTAACAGATGTTCAATCACCTGAACGTCCTCTCATTTATCTTTTTACTCCTTTTTTTAAAATACGCTGGTCTTTCTTGCCCTGCTTTCTGGAAGTTTTCCTCACCTTTATCTTCCAACCCTGATACTGAGTTTTCAATTTCTGCTTATTTTTACTGCTCAAGAGCTGCTCTCTGAATGTTCCCTTTATTGTGGTAACTGTCCTTGTTTTACAAGTGCCATATCTTCCCCTCTAAAGATGTTTGTGATTTTTTTTGTTAATGTTTTCTTCTTGTATAATTTGTTTCATCCGAGTTGCTTTTTCCTATCAGCTCCATTTCCTGCACAATTGAGGCTTTGCCTGGGTGACTGAAAGCCATTGGCTGTTAGTTCGTATTGAGAGACTGAGGCTGTATTTAAAATGCACAATCTGTTCAATTTTGACATATGTATATACTTGTGACACCATCATCACAAAGATAACATTTTAGAACCTACAGAAGTTTTCTTGTACCCCTTTGTCATTCTCCCCCAGCCTGGTCCCCAGGCAATCACTGACCTGTTTTCTATCTCCACAGAATAGTCTATACTTGCTAGGATTTTATATAAACAGAATCCTACAGCATGTAGTATATTTTCCTATGGCTTCTTTCACTCGGCACAACGATTCTGAGGGTTGCTTGTGTTGCATTTATCTGTAGATCATTCCCTTCTCTTGCTAAGCGTTATTCCATTGAACAGGTGCACCACAGTTTACCTGCAGACTGACACATGGATGGTTTCCAGATGTGGCTATTACAGATAGAACTGCTATAAACATTTATAAGTACAAGTCTTTGTGTAAAAATGTTTTCGAGGGTTTTTAAAGGTGAATACCTAGAAGTGGAGTGGATGAGTCATGTGGTAGCTATATGTTTAAATGTTTTTCAGTAACTTCCACAACTGTTTTCCAAAGTGGTTGTAACATTTTATGTATTCCCGCGAGCAGTGTATGAGAGTTCCAGTTGCTCCATCTTCTTGCCAGAACTGGTATGGCCAGTTTTCTCAGGATACCTTTAATTTGCCTTTTCCCGTGACTGATCATGTTTATAGCATCTTTCCAGGTGTTTATTGGCATTTGTAAATCTTCTGTGAAGTGTCATTTGAAATATTATGCTCATTTTTTATTGGATTGTTTGTCTTCTTATTACACTGCAATTTTTATAATATAAGAATTTATTTTTTCTCCTTTTAAAAATCGAGTTATAATTCATATACCAGAAAATTTGCCCCTTTAAAGAGTACCAATTCACTGTTTTTTAGCATATTCACAAAGTTGTACAACTATTGCCACTATCTAACTCCAGACATTTTCATCCCCCAGATCCCAGACCCAGTAGCAGCCACACCTCCATCCCTCTCCCCCGGTCCTTGGCAACCATGAATGTACCTTCTGTCTCCATGGAACATTGGACGTAAATGGAATCCTACAATACATAGTCTTTTGCGTCTGGCTTCTTTCACTTGAGAGAATGCTTTCAAGGTTCACTTGCTATGATGTGAATCTGTACTTCATTGCTTTTTATGACTCAGTAGTATTCCATTCTATGGATATACCGCATTTTGTTTATCCATCCACCAGTAGCTGGACATTTTGCCCCCACTTTTTGACTATAATGAATAATGCCATTATGAAAATTCATATACAAGTTTTTGTGTGGACATATGTTGACAGTTCTCTAGGAGTGGAATTACTGGGTCGTATGCTGACTCTGTGTTTAACTTTTTGAGGAACTGCCAGACTGCCACAGCAGTTGCACCATTTTACATTCACACCAGCAACTTGGGAGGGTTCGGTTTCTGCACATCTTTGCCAACACTTGTTATTGTTTTTTTATTCTAGCCATCCCAGTGGGTGTGAAGTGGTACCTCATTGTGGTTTCCACTTGCATTTCCCTAATGACTAATGATGTTGAGCATCCTTCATGTGCTTATTGGCCATCTGTTTATCTTCTTTGGAGATGTGTCTATTCAAATTATTTGCTTATTTTTAATTAGATTATTTGTCATCGTATTGTTGAGTTGTCTATGTATATATTTTAGATGTAAAATATTTGTCTGGAATATGCTATGGAACTATTTTTGCCTCGTTTGTGCACAAGCTTACAATTGTGACAAAGTCCGATTTATCAGTTTTTTCTCTTAAGTTTTGTGCTTTTATGTTCTAAGAAACCTTTGCCTTACTCAAAGAGGCAAAGATTATCCCCTATGGTTTCTTCTAGACATTTTATAGTTCTCGGTTTTGCATTCAGGTTTGTGATCTGCTCAAGTTATTTTTGTATCTGGTGTGAGATAAGAGTCATGTTTGACATTGAGACTTTCCAGTTATTCCTTGTTCTGTGTTACTACATGTATGTGGACACTGCATGTTCTTTTATGTTTCATGTGAGGCAGAATGGCAGTGTCACCCTCCTTCTTACCCCATCCCACCCTGTCCCATATATAGAAGGTTTTTCTGTTTTTTTTTTTGTGCTTTTTCTTTTTAAGAGTAAAGAGACAGAGAGCTTTTGCCAATACGTAGTGCACTTTTTTGACTCAATACTTTGAGTCACATTGCCACATTGCTTTTCTTACTTCTTTGACAACACTCAGTATTATCTAACTTTGACTTTTAAATTTTTACTTTTTTTTTTTTTTGCCTATTTGGATGGTGTAACGGGACATCTCATTGTTTTATTTTTTAATTTCTTTACTTGCTAAGAAGTTTAAATATTCTTTACATACTTGTTAACCATTTAAATTTTCCTTATGTGAATGAATTGTCTATTATGGCCATATCCATTTCTCTATTGATATTTTTCTATAATTCTCTATTGTTTTTCTTGATTTGCAAAAATTCCCTGTATATGCTAAATTAGAACTCAATAGTTTGTTTTATTTGTGAAATTAAATATAATAGATATGCAATAACCGTTGTCAGTTTTAGACGTAAACAGTTTCTTCCAATCTGTTACTCACCTGTTAACTCCAAGATAACAGAGATCTTGAATTTTTATATGGTCAAATCCATCACTTTTTCATCTACACTCTGTGCTTTTAAAATCTTCACTCCCTCAAGGTAAGAAAGACGTCTTCAAGCTCATCTCTTAGCTTCATAGTTTTACCTTTTATGTTTAGATACTTACTCCATTAGGTATTTGTTGTGGAGTGGGTGCATCCAACTTTATTATTTCTCTCTTGGTTTACCAGCTCTGTGTATAAGTGTAGCTGGCGCAGCAGCTGATGGGCAGGAGAGGGACCCAAGGGTCAAGGGCGCCCTGAGTTGGGGGCAGAGATGGCCGTGTTTGGTGGTTTTCTCAAGCAGCATGTAGCTATCAGGACCCAGAGCTGGACTGAGGCATGTGTCAGGGTTGGAAGGGCAGAGAAGGAAGAAGGTTCGGGGCCGGGCCGGGGGCAGGAGTAGACATGAGGAGCCATGAAGTGCTGTGGACAGGAGCCAGGGTCTTGATTCCTGTGGATAGGTATTTGAGACATGCTTCAGTAACAATAAATGAAAATGTGACCAGGAAGGCGAGTGTGTGGGCGGGAACTTGGCTCCTGAATGTGACAGGAGGGATTTCCTCTATCCCTGGAACAGACCAGGGCAGAGCGATGGTAGAGGCTCTGAGAACAGGGCAGTCAGAGTCAGGCCCTGTGGCAGCCACCCTGCCATATGGCAAAGACTGGGCCATCCTGGAAGTGAGCCCCCCTCACCGTGCAGGAGGCAGAGGATATATTAGACCTAGATGTGAGAGGGACGTTGGGGAACAGGGGAGCAGGGCACAGAGAGAGGTTTGTCCTAGTGTAGGCAAAGGTGGAGCTCTCCAGCTGGGCTGTGCAGGTCAGGAGGGCCGGGTGATGCCGCACAGCAGTCCCATGTTCCAACCACTTGACATATCAGCAAAGGTCAGGGCTGGCTCACAGGCCTCCTGCCTGGGGTACCCAAAGACGAGCTCTTCTCCATCAGCAGAAGGAGGAAGGGAGCCTCACTGGACAGTCCCATCCGGCGTTTTAGGCCTCAGCCTGGAAATGACATTTCATTGGCTGCAATGAGTCACATGGCTCTGCCCACCTGCAGGAGAGGACAGGAATGGCAGGCCTCTGTGCACCTGGCAGGTAATGTCTGGAGACGTGCCACCTGCAGCCATGTCCACCAATGGCTGTGCGATGTGTCCCTAGTCAGGACTGGCTTCCTGCTGGGCCTGCTTGGGCTTCCAGCCCCTTGCCCCCTCCCCACTTGCCCCGGGGCAGGGGAGATGTTGATGAGGGGGGTGTTGCAGGGTGTGGGGAGGGCTGCTCTGCACCGAGGGGCAGTTAGACCAACTGTGAGGAGGGTGAGTGGGGTCCCTCTGCACTACCAGGGCCCCCTGCCAGGCCTTGTCTTCAGTCATGGGGCTCCCTCCCTGCCCCCTCACTAAGTACACTTGTAAGAGGCTTGCACATGGGAGGAAGTGACTCCAAAGATGAGCCTAGGCAAGTGTGGGTGATTCCAGGCTGCCTTCTCCCCTCTTCTGTTTGTCCCAGTTCCCACAGTATGGATAGACTTCTAAGACAACTAGTTAATAGCAAGAGTTGTGTGACCAATGTGTACAGGTGGCTGTGGTGGAGGAGGCTTCTGTCCCCAGGGACACAGGACTGGGACGTCTCAATGGGGCTTTCACCTTGGGCCACCCCTTCGGATCCCCACTTGGTAGCCGAGGAAAGTGGGGCTTAAGTTCCTCGCCCAAAGTCATAAGACGTGCTGGTGGGAGATCCAGACTGGGAGCCCAGCCTCGTGGCCTGGCCCTGACCCTCACCTCCCCTTTTTCCCCTCCAACCTTGGCACTGGTCTAAGCTGGGCCTGCCCCTGGAAATCACGTTTGACACATTAAGATCATCCCTTCAAGAGAGCAGGATCAAGAGTAAATGTCTTCCAACCCCCAGGAGTTAAAAATAGGAGGCCTGTGCTCCCTAGAGCAACACAGGAAAGGCCATGTGAAAACCCAGGATGCGGGGGTGGGGGCGCAGGGCTTGGGGCCTAGGGTGTCAGAGTGGAAACAGGATGTGAGCAGAGAGGGCCTGTGAGAAGAAGGTGGCTCCTAGCAGAGGCAGCCACCTGGTACATCATGTTCTGAGCCACGGAAAAAGACCCTGGGCTGCGTGGGAGGTGTCACATCCTGCTCCCTGCCAGGCCTCCCCCAGGCCTGCCTGGCTCTTGGCCAGGCCAGAATCTGACCCCGGGGGCGGGGGGTGAGGCGGGAAGACAAGAATATTACCTTTTGGAGAGATGGGGATTAAATCTTAGCAAGGGCTCCCAGCTCCCCCAGGGAGGCGTGTCGCCCAAGGGCGAAACCAAAAATAAAAGAGCAGGGCAAAGAGCTCATTCGTCCATCCAGTCAACACTGGTGGAGGACCCGCTTGGCTAGGCTGAGCCAAGAGCAGGGAAAGTGGAACTGCCAAGGCCCACTCCCCGACTTCAGGGAGGCCATGTGTTGGCAGGTCTCGTGACCAGGCCTGTGAATGGCAGAAAAGAGGCTGGGCTCTGGGAGGCCCTGGGAGAGGCCCCTGATTCTGCCCGAGGATCTGAGAAGGCTTCCTGGAGGAGGCGAGGCTGAGGGGGAGTCTCGAAGAATGGGCAGCTGAGGGTGATGGTGCCAGTGTCACAAGGCACAGTGCGCTGACAGGACACTTGCCCTGAGGTGTGCGAGTCAGTGTCACTCGGGGCCTCTTTTGGCCCACCTGGCCAGAGCCTACCCCCTTGCCCTGCCCAGGGCCTGTAGTCTCCCCTCTAGCCTGGCCTGTCACTGCATTAACATCTGACATTCTCCTTCCTTGTCAGAGCAACACGCCCCCCGCCCCTGCCCCACAGCCCCCAGCAAACCTAGAGTCACCCCCAGCTCTGGCCAAGTCACCATCAACCTCTGGGAGTTCAACCCTCTCCTTGGTTTCTAGAGCTCTTTCACATAGTCATATAGAAGAATCTAGAGTGTCCTCTTTTTTATAGAAATGACATCATGCTCTATGACCTTATTTTGCAACTCGCTTTTCTCACGGGGTCTTGGAGCTGGTTCTGCTTCAGTATGCGTAACTGTGCTTCATTACCCTTAACACTGGTGCTCAGTGGAATTATGCAAATTGTGTGTTATATTTCCTCCAGTACAGACAATGCTGCACTGGCAATCTTTGTATAATTCTCTCTTCGCAGAGTGATACCCAGACGTGAGGTTGTGGGTCAAAAGGCATGTGCTTTCACCATTTGGGTAGGTCCTGCTTAATTGTCCTCTAAAAAAAAAGAAACCAACTTACATTCCATCGAAAGGGCACGAGGTTCCTTGTTTACCCATCCCTCCCAGTACCGAATGTTTGCTGGTCCGATGGGCGAGTGGTGCCATCACTTTGTCCCCACTGAGATTTGCATGCCTACTGGATGCTTACGTTCCTTGGCCTGTGAGTTCTGTGTTGCTGTTCTTTCCCCCTTTTCCTATCGTGTTCTGGGCTGTTTCTTACTCATTCTTGGAGGGCTTCACCTCTCAGCTTGCCTTCCACACACTCCCTCCCCTCCTTCTCCATTTTGTTTTCCATGACTGCCATCTGACGGTACTTTGTGTTTATTTCCTTATTGCCTGTCCCTCCCCCCCTATGAGAACGTAAGAACCAGGAAGGCAGGGATCGGGCCTGGTGTGTAGTAGCCATCCTCTAATTAATTGTTCTGTGAATGTATGAATGAGTGAGTGAATAACAACCTTTTATCTGTTATTCGTTTTTCAAATATTTTCCCCATGTCTCTCACTTGCCCTTTACTTGTTTATGGTGAGTTTGATGATACAGAAAATTTTAATTTATATAAATTTTATATAAATTCTAATTTATATAAAATCAAACCTGCCGGTTCTTTCACACAGGGTTTTTGTGTTCTGCGTTTAGCTTAAGTCTCTTTTTTACCCCAAAGTTATAAACTTATTCTGGTATATATTTTTCCTAACATTTGTATATTTTGGTCTTCTATCAAGTGATTTATTCCACGTGGAATGCATTTTTGTGAATAATGAGATATGGATCAAAAACGTGTAACAACTGGATTGCCGCTGTCCTGTTGTTGTAGATTAGAGTCCAGTCTTTGTTCTGTTGCTTTAAAACACCACCTCTATCACTAACAGAGATTTTGGACTTTCTCACTGTTCCATTGACTCATTTGTCCATGCTATATGCCAGAATTACACTTCTAAAATCACCAGACTTTTGTAGTCTCTTTTTATGTCAAGTGAGACAAGTCCCCCCTCTTTCTTCTTAATTTTCAAAAATGTCTTTGCTATTTTTGTACATTTTCTCTCTCAGACAAATATGAAAACCAGCTTGCCAGGTCCCATGAAAACACCCTGTGATTGTGACTGGGCTGTGGTGCATTCGCAGATCGTGTCAGGTAGAACCTGTCGACTCTTCCTGTCCTATGTGTGATACACAGCTCTGTATGGTTAGCTCCATCCTGTCCTTCCGCCAGATTCTGTAGCCATCTTCATATGGGTCTCACACATTCCTGTTAGGCTTATTTCTTGGTACCTTACAGTTTTTGTTAACGTTTTGAATGGCAACGTTGTTACAGTGTCCCATTGGTTTTCCCGGTGTATGGTGAGCAAGGGCTGTGGCACGTATTCATTCGATCCCCTGGCTGATTTCCCTTTTCCTGATGCCATTTCTAAACACTTGTCAGGTGCCACTCTTAGATTTTTCTGACAGTCAGTCGTATTTTCTGCAAACAGTGATGGTTGGTAGTCTCTTCCCGCCTCTCATTCTTGTCTCATTGAGAGGCCGGGACCCCAGAACACGGCCTGGCACACCTTCTGCTGGGTGCGCTCATCCTGTTCCTTCAGTGGGAACGGGCCTGGGCTTTCACTGTTAAGGACAGTGTTCGCTGGAGTTAAGGAGGCTTCTGTCTTTCTGCTTCTACTGTTCTATTGTCCCTCTCTTCTATTATCTTGAATGAGTGTGAGATGGTATCAGTTTTTAGACAAGCCTGCTCGCTGTGGTAGAGACTGTGGGATTTCAGCTGGGTGCATGGCTGCTCAGGGTAACGAAAGCCTTTCTTGCCGTTGGGTGTGGCCAGGTGGCTATCGTCTGACCATTGGAGTACAAGCAGGAGTGACTGTGACTTCCCAGAAGTGTCCTTCAAGTTCTTAAGGGGGGCACGTCTTCCTTTTCCCTTTCCTTCTTTCTGCTGGCTGGAATGTTGATGTGAGAGCAGGAGCTAGAGCAGCCAGCTTAGACTACAAGGTTATGGAAATGGAGGCTGTATACAGTGGAGCCACAGGATGGAAAGACCTGGATCCCTGGATGCTTAAAGGAAGCAAGGCTCCAGGCCAGCCCTGAGTACCTACATCCCAGCTTACGCCTGAGTGAGTGCTCTGTCAGCCCAACCCAATCCCTACCAATGTACCTGAGTGCTGATGGTGGGCTGACAAAGGCAAACTCAAATTTTAGTAAGTTCACTCTGGCTGCTATGGGGAAGATGGACAGTCAGGGCCAGGTTGGAGGTGGGCTCTGTCAGTCCCCTTTGGCCAAAGGCCACCAGGAACACACCTATAGTAGAACAAGTTGCCTCATTTACAGCCAGGGAAAGCACAGAGCACAGGAAACTGTGGGGTGTTTTAGTGAGAGGATGTTAGAAAAAACCCGTCACAGGACCTGGGCTGCCCCTGTCACTTACTCTGACAAGTCTCAGAAGCAGAGTCCACCTCGATGGCAGAGTAGCAAAATGTGGTGCTACTGCTACAGTCTGCCACTGAGCCTGTCTTACATTTTGGGCTGGGGGATGAGGAGAGGACAGGGTGTCATCAGCACAAGGGCCGTGCAGAGGGGCCGTCCCACAGGTCACAGAGGGAACCAGCCACTGCCCAGACTGTTGTGCCATGGCAGGGAGGGAAGCAGGGGCCTGAGCACCCAGACTCTTGCTTCTCCTGCTGTCCCTTTGCAGGCTGGTGCCTCCTGGGTGACTCTTAGGAGGCAGAGGCCCAGGGAGCCCAGTCAAGGTATCCACATAGATTGGAGCAGGGAAGGAAAGAAGCCTGGAAGAGGGAGGGCCAGCAGAACAGCTAGCGCAGCCAGACAGCCCAGAGCCCATGGCAGGTGGTATGTCAAAGCTGCTCCATAAACATGTATTTAGTGGATGTCACAGTGGCTGCCAGGCTGGGCTCCTCTAATGCTCTAATGTGTGTCCCTGGGGTCTGGCAGCCCTAGTTCTTCCTGGAGGCGGGGACTCTGAGGTGGATGGAGGAGGTGCAAGAGGGGATAGGGCCAAAAACAGTGTGGGCAATCCCCAGGTTTGACTTCAGCCCCGGGAGGGTGGCCACACAGAAGGCAGCCTTGTGCCTGGGAGTAGCGAGCAGAAAGCCCTTTTCTGGGGTCTTCTCATAGGTGGGGGCTGCCCTATGTCCTGGAAGGCCAGCTACCTTCCCACGCTTGTGAGTCTGTTTTTCCCTAATTATTTACAGTATTAATACACGGCAACCCTTTACAGTTTCCAAAGTGCCTTCCGGGATGGTGGCTCATTCAATTCCCACCACAGCCGGTAGGCAATGCTGCTCTGGCCCCTTCTTAGGGGTGGTGAGGCTGGGTGACTCACGGAGGGGCTGCCCAGCAAGGCTGGCCAGGAAGGGGAAGGCCTGTAAACTGCTGGTATACAAGCACTTTCTCTTTCCCTTAGTTGCCGGGGCTGTGGGTGGCCTCTTCTCTGCTGGGACCTGTCACCTCAGTGGGCTCAGTCTCTGGGAGCTGCCATGGCCCACTACGGGATGGGGGCATGGGATGTGCCCCTCCTGGCCTCTCCTCAAGACTTCCAGGCTGCCGGACACTGCCTTGCCCTGTGAACCCAGGCCCACGCAGCCACCTCACTTCTCTGGACAAACACCTCTCCTGGCCCCTGGGGCTCTGGTTGGGGAGGTGGGAGGTCATCTGAGGACAAGCCCGGAAGATGCTCTGTAACCTTCTCCACAGCCCCACTGCCCAGCTTGGCTCTGGCAGGGCCACCCTGTGGGCGGACATGGGAGAGCTCTGTAAAGGGCAGAGGGTAGGGAGTACCACTCCCAGCAGCCTGAACAAGAGCTGTCCTCCACCCACCAGCCCGCACCCTGGTCGGGGGGATGCACTTCCCCCTCTGGGCCTCAGTTTCCTTGTCTATGAAGTGGGGCTGATGAAAGTCCCTGGGGTGAGGACTGGGTGAGCAAAGCCGGGAAAGGTGGGCCTGGTGCACGAGAGCACTTTGACCGCAGTCCTGTGCCCGGGACCCAAAGGGTCCGAGCGGGGCACGCAGGCTGGGGCAGCTGAGTGCAGCGAGTCCAGTGGGACACATGGCCTTTCTAGCTGCTGTATAAGACACCTCCTCAGGCCACTCCCTCCCCCTGCCCTTCTGGGGGGTTCTCCTGTGGGCTCTGGGCATGGGTGGCACACCCTCTGGGCTCTCCTGTGTCTCTGTTGTCCCTCTCTTGCCCTCAGCACCCAGCCCAGAATAGAGAAGGCTCTAGCCACCTGGGTTTCTGGCCTGATGATTAGTCTCCGGGCTGCACCAGGGGCGCAGGGCTCATCTGGCCTCCGGCCTCCCTCACACGGCCCACTGCTGGGTGGTCTTGCAACCGCAGCCAGCCTGCCCATGATGGCAGGGACGCCGGGCGTCTGGGCATACCTGGTCCCTGAAGGCTCTGGGAAGCTGGCCCAGGTCACCACTGCCCTGCCTGGCCTTGCCTCGAGGGCCTCTCCTATCTCAGACTAAATTCAAAGCCCATCCCTGCCCTGGGAGAAACTGAGGCAGGAACTCCTTGCCCAGGCCCTGCTGTGTGTGAGTCAGGCTGGGGACAGGGGCAGCAGCTACATCCCAGGAAGGAGCAAGGCCAGCAGTGATGAGGTTTCCTGGTTGGGGTGCTGGAGAAGGGCCCACTGAGAATGTGGCTGGGCTACCCTCTCCCTGGAGCAGGGTTCTGACTTGGGGCATTGAGTAGGCTCCCAGGGGTTGTGTCACTTGGAGGGACAACAAGCCCAGCCCCTTGTGAAGCGTCCCGGGGGTGCCCAGCACAGGGTCTGACACCCAGAGGACCCTTTCCAGCGCATTTGTAAAACCAAAGACTAATATGGGCCATCTTGTTTTAGCCTCTCATCTCCTGGGTGACATCTCCTCCACAGAGCAGCACTGATAACGTGTGTTATGTCAGTATGAATGTGAGTGTGTGTGTGTGTGTGTGTGTGTGTGTGTGTGCATGTCCAAGAGGCCAGGCCTGAGAAACAGCCTGCCTGGACCTCTGCTGTCTGAGCCAGCTTCCTTCTGGGGCAGTGTGGACAGGATGGGCAGCCATGCAGGGAAAGGCATGTCATGCCTGAGCGTATGACTGGTGAGACTTTTGTCCAGGTGAATGCTGGGGGATGGGGAGAGTCTCAGGGCTGGTGGTCATGTGTGCAGGTATGCAGGCTGCACAGAGCCAAGCAGGGTATGCATGGCAGTGTAGTGGCCCCAGAGCTGGGCCCTCAGTTCTGTGCATGGGCCCTGGGACCACTGGGGTGGGGGAAGTGCTCATGGAGGGGCTCCTGTGGGCTCTCCTAGAGCCTGGGAGGACATCCCAACATCCACAGGGGTGGGAAAGTACTTGGGTTTGATCGTGCATGCTGGTGTGACACCATGTGTGCAAAGACAGGTGCATGTGTGTGCACCTGTGTGTATGTGTGCACCTGTGTGTGTGCACGTGTGTGTGTGTCTACACAGCCCTCCCTGGTGTCCAGGGTGGCTCTGTGAGCAGTGGTGGCGTCAGCTTTTTTGTCATCAAGGGCAGCATAATCCGATTTGGGGCCCTAATCTGCCCTAATCCTCTCCAGGCACTTCCTCCTGGTACTCCCATGCCCCATCCTCACACTGGCCATCTGCGCTGCCAACCCAGCCTGAGCCCAGGCCTGTCCAGGTGCTGTCCCCTCCAGCCCCCCAGCAACCTCCCCCTCTGCCCTTCCCCTGACATGTGTCCCTCTTAGATTATACAGGCCTAGAAGAGGCCTGGCATGAGCTGAGCGCACAGAGCAGTTGGCATCAGTCAATGGCTCCTGAATCCCTTATCTCTGGAGCAGGTGCCCAGGCAGACAGGGAGCCTGGGCCTCATTGTTCCCTTAGCCGGCCCACCTTTGCTCCCCGCGATGGGGAGCCCTCCTGCACTGCTCCTTCTCCCTGACTGGATCCTGGACCCCTCCTCATTTTCGTTGTCCTGGGCCCAGCACTGTCCCCTGAACCACCATGGCACCCTGACCTCTCCCTGCAGCCACCTCTGCTCCTATATCCGTTCTCCGCCCACAGCAGGAGGGGCTGCTCTAGTGTCCATCGGGTGGCTCACTCCTGTCATCAGGACCTTCCAAAGATTCCCACAGGCCTTTCAATCAAATTAGACCCTCATGGGGGCCAGGCAAACCCAATAGGGGCTGCTTCTGGGACTGCATGTCCCCAGCTCCTCCCTGGCCTTCAAGCCTGTCTGGCTGGCCCTTCTTATCCCTCAAGTCACAGCTCCAAGGCCATCTCTTCCCAGAGAGCCCTCTGCCCACCTCATTGTCCTCTGGGTGTCCTCTACCACACCCACCCTTTTCTGACACTATCTCAGGTTTTACTTACTTGTCTATCTCTGTCTCCCACTGGAAGTTCAGCTTGCGAGGCAGGAATCTTCCCTGTCTCGTTGGCAGCGCATCCCCAGCACCCATGCAGAGCCTGGTACACAGGTCATACCTGGCAAGCGAGCCAGTGCAGCCTGCCCAGCTCTGAGCTGCAAGTGGCCGAGCTTGTCTTGGAACCCAGGACAACCAGCTCGCCTTGCAAGTTATACGGGGCAATGCTATTCAGGCTGGTGTGTTTACTCTCTGGAACTGTCCTCTGGGACCTGAGGAGACATCTTTTTGCCTGAATCAGGGTAAGTGGGGGTGAGGGGCCCAGCAGGGCCCCATCCTGACACTGACCTCTGTCCAACGTTGTAGATTTTCAACCTTCCCATGAGGGCAAGCTGGGGGCGCAGAGGTGAGAAAATGCACCTGTAGAGGCACGAGTCTGCCCTGGGAGTGGGTGCTGGGCTCCCCACTGCCCTGTGTGTCGTGCCTTCCCCGGAGGTTAGAGCTGGGCCAGGAGATGGCACCAGTCAGCGAGGTCCTCCTGGATGGTGGCCGTATAGCCAAATCCCAGCCGAGAAGGTGGAGGCAGATGGGAAGAGCCTGGGTGGGTCGGGTAGGGGAACCGGGATTCAGGGGCAGGCTGGAGGGACACAAAATTGTGAGTTCAAACCCTGGGTCCAGCATCTACCAACCATGACAGTTTGGGTCAGTTAGTTGGCCTCTTGGTACCTTGGTCCCCCATTTGTATTTTGGGTGCCAATAATTACCACCTTTTAGGGCTCTTTGGGGTTTTAGAAGAGGGCTGGGCACATGGCAAGCCCTCCGTGTGAGTTGTTGAGGCGTCTTTATGAAGAGCAATGGGACTTGGTGGGAGGGGTATGCTGGCGAAAGGGGTGGGTGCAGGACACGGGGGGCCTGGCAGACCCTGCCCAGGGGCCAGGCAAACTATGCTGAGCAGCCAGGTTCCAATCTCTGTCCTCCTCCCACCTCCAGGTGTGTGGCCTGGGTTCGGCCCAACCCCTTTGGGCCTGGTTCCCTGTTTGCAAAGTGAAGGTGCTGAGGCTGCCACCCAGGCCTGAAGCTTAGATGCAGTAATGCCTGGAAGGCACCTGGCTCAGTGCTGGTCCTCGCTACTGCTCAATGAGGGCACAGAGAGGTTAAGTCACTCGTCCAAGGCCACACAGCGGGGAAGCAGCCACTGTGTCTGAGCCCAAGTGACGTGGTCCCTGAGTCCCGGGGCTCCCTGAAGCACACTATTGCTGCCGTAGCCCCTCAGCTGCTGGTGTTACTGATCTTTATAGGGGTGGTAGCCTAGCCTGGTCTCGGGTGGTGGTAACAGTGTCGGGGTGGCAAGGCGAGAAGAGCAGTCTGGGCCCCTCTGGGCCTCGAGGTCCCCTTGCCACCCCACACTGAAACCAGGAGTACTCTTGACACAGCCATGCGCCCTCTGACCGACCACAGTGGCCACATTTCTGAGACTCCCTTGCCTCTTCTCAACTGTTATACAGGTGACAGAGTCCTTTCTTAGCAACGACCCCTCCCTCCTTGGCCACCTGGGCGCAGAGGTGCCCAGATGACAGGGTGGCAATGGGCTGGCTCACTGCTGCCATGGCTGGGGGCCGCAGGTGTGCTGCGGGTGGGTGCGTGCCAAGGGAAGAGGCCACAGAGGGGGTCTTCTCTGGCCCCAAGCCCAGGTCCCCTTCCTCCAGGCATGGCCTCCTCTCCTCTCTGCATCTCGTGCTCCTCGTGAAGGGAGACCAGGGCAGGAGGGAGAACCAGACCCCACAGAAGGCACTGTGCCAAAACTGTGAGGGGCTATGGGGACCCTCTCTGTGGCAACATGTCCTAACTCTAGTGTCTCCTACCTTGTCACTCTCAGTAGCATCTTTGGTATCATCTGTGCCAGCCAACTCAGTTGTTACGAACCCAAAATTTATTGTAAGAGGAAACTATATCATTACTCTAGGTAGTCTCGCTTGCCGTGAATACAACATAATCGCAAAAATAAATGTTATTGCAACAGTGAGGTCAGCTCCTGAAGGGCAGTGATTTGTGATTTATTGCTGTGTCCCTAGCTCCCGTAATTGCGCCTGACACATCGCAGGCAGTCAGAATATATCTTCTGAATGAGGGGCCGAGCAACTAAATGAATAGGCGTAGAAAGGGATGCATGATCTGGAATGAACGCACTGAGCCTGTTTGTTAAAATGGGGAAAAGCAAATATTGCTGGGGCATCAAAGCCACAATGACCCCAGATGGAGACTTTCTTGTCGTATTCACTGTGTCCAGCACAGCTGCCCAAGTATGCTCCTGCCTACACACACATGAGATGTGACAGTCGTGTGGTGACAGGCCCCAGCCCCTCAGCCACACGTGGGCCCACTTCTGAGCCAGACTTGCTGAGGACTGGGTGCTCCAAGTAGACCCTATCCCCCCAGTCACCGTGGAGAGGGCACGAGTCACCGTCCTTGTCTGGCAGGAGCCTGTGGGGGTGGCCGACCTCGTGGCAGAGGCCGGGCACAGGAAACCTCATGTCATCCTGACTCACTCCTCTGGCGGGGCTGGGG
>NW_011889242.1:2494657-2496776 GCF_000151845.1 Pteropus vampyrus
CCACTTTCATGGAGGGGCAGGGGGACAAGCTTAGCCCAGCATGGATTCCAGGGCTGGAGCCCCCACACTGCCCAGCTGCTGTCCTCCTGAGCCTGGATCCTAGTCCTCTCTCTTTCCCTCAAGGAGCCGAAGGCCGGGGCTCCCAGCACAGCGGGTGACGCCAGCCCCGTGGTCAGCAAGCCTGGGCCTGACAATCCTTTCGTGTGCTCTGTAATTTGCCCCTGGAATCAGCCATTAAGTCATCTGCCAGCTGATGCCAAGGATAAGGCCCATATCGGCCACTGGCATCTGTGGCCCAGACTCCCTGGCTCTGCTGTGGCTTTGCCACATCAGCCTCCAGTCTGGCCCGATAAGGAGGGATAGAGCACTGCAGGTGCCCGGGCAGTGGTGTGACCTCACAGCCTTGTAACCAGTGTGAGTGCGCAGCTGCTGTTATGAGCTCCCATCTTATCAATGAGGACACTGAGGCATGAGTAGGTGACCAACCCCAGGAATCAATGTCATCTTTGGGGCTTCTCTTTTGCCCCGTCCCCTCTCTCCTCCACGGCACACAGAAGCTGTGGGCTCTGTGCCGTCTCAGACATCGTGGAATTGCATACAGATCTGCTCCAACACACATAGATAGGTCGAGCCAGTGAAGGGCAGGGCGATGCCCACAGGTCCAAGCCGTAGCCCTACAGGACAGTCTGGACATGGGGGTCTTATGAAGAGCACAGAATACTGACTCAGGGGCAGTGAGGCTGAGGGGGTTGGGTTTTAAAATCCCACACAGCTAGGGGTGGAGGTGGGGCAGCTCCAGGACACTGTCCCCACCCACCAGAACTTCGCTGCTTGGGAGTTCAGATACCTAGGCACACCTGGGTCTCCACATCTGGCCCCAAGGCTGGTGGCTGGGTGGGAGCAGGCGCAAGGGGTGTTATCGCAGAGCTCCCCTTCTTACTGCTTGCTGCCTAGCTCCAGGTTAGCCCTGGGGCCCTGCCTTCCGAGGCTCCGCTGCAGGTAGTTGGGGCCTGAGTGGGGGAGGGGTGGGGTGGAGGGCAGTTTCTGGTAGTTCTTTTCTCTCTTCCCCTTGGGAGGCTCCTGAAATTCCCCAGAGGCAACCCGGAGAGCCCAGCAGCGTCAGCAGAGTTCCCCTTCAGATCTGGCCTGTGACTTGGGGAAGTGCTTCACCCTGGGCCCCTGGGGTTTCCCTGGGCTCCAGGGAGGGAAGAAGCCTGGCACCACTCCTACCTAGAAACTCACCGTGGCTCCAGCCTTTCCCACCTTTCCCAGGCTGGAGTCATCCTCACCCGGTAGCCCAGGGTCTTGGCCTCAGAGAACCATGTTCTGGCCTAGGTTGGCCACTAACCTGCTGCCCAATCCCCGAAGTGGGGGAGGGGGTAGGGGACATCAACCCCTCTGGCCCAAGGTCTCCAAGTAGAAGAGAGACTGCACCCTTCAGTGTAGAAATCACTGGTAGAAGCAGGCACAAGTCAACTTTTGCTGTGACAAATTCCTGGGGGTGGGGAGGAGTGGAACATCCTGGAAGGCACAGGGAAAAGAGAGAGGAAGCTGGGCGAGGGACACCACAGCCGAAGTCCCTGGGAAGGGGGATGTGCATCTGAGAAGCCAGTCCCCAAGGCATGAGAAGCGCGCAGAACGCCAAGGGGGTGGGCGCGCTCTTCCAGG
Organism: Pteropus vampyrus; assembly: GCF_000151845.1. Taxonomy (NCBI): domain Eukaryota; kingdom Metazoa; phylum Chordata; class Mammalia; order Chiroptera; family Pteropodidae; genus Pteropus; species Pteropus vampyrus. Next base: position 2,496,326 of record NW_011889242.1, read on the forward strand.
CTGCGGCGGAAAGAGGGGGTGTTTGGGCCGCACTGCCCCCGGCACACACCTTCTCTCAGGAGCTAGTCCCCGGTCCTCCCCAAGCGCATCCGCCCCCAGTCCCGGGCGACCCGCCCGCATGAGGCCGCAGGGGCGGCGCTGGCGCCTTCCTGCTCTGCCCTTGTATGGTGGCTTGGGGGCCGGGCCAGGCTACTTAAGGCTGGGCTGCCAACAGCTGCCGGAGCAGACGGCGGGGCCGCGCGGAGAGCTCGGGGAGAGGGAGGAGTGGGGAGCAGAGGGGAAGCGCAGGAAGAGGCCGGAGCCATGGGGCTGGAGGAGGCACGAGAGCTGGAGTGCGCGGCGCTGGGCGCGCTGCTGCGGGAGCCGCGGGAGGCCGAGCGCACGCTGCTGCTCGACTGCCGCCCCTTCTTGGCTTTCTGCCGGCGCCACGTGCGCGCCGCGCGGCCCGTGT